>NC_083636.1:20898128-21040628 GCF_963576545.1 Limanda limanda | reverse complement strand
CACACACACACACACACACACACACACGTATCCCTCACTCACATCACATGTTTCACTGCACTTTTAATTACCATCACTAGGGACACCACGACAGTGAACTAGCCACTGAACTTTGTGTGTGTGTTGTGTGTCTGTCGCTCAGAGCTCACTGAAGAACTCGGCAAGGAGAAAAAAGCGGACGTCTTTTAAACGAAGGACGAGCAAGAAGGGACTGGACGTAAGTAAAACTATGACAATTATGTTTGATACACCATAAACAGTTCCATACATTCACTATGTACATCAACACAATTAATATATCGTGATTATTGTTTCTGCACATTGTCCCTCATCTGTCTTCTTCTGTCTCTTCGCGCAGGATTCTAAATGGCGTCCGTTCATGCTGAAGCCGCATCCGTCTCCTCTCATGAAGCCAATCTTGGTTTTCGTCAATCCGAAGAGCGGCGGCAACCAGGTCGGGGAACTTTTGTATAAATCTTTTATTATCCTCTGTTTGAAACACTGGGCTGAAGAGATCCCATCATGTTGCCTCAGTCTTCATCAGCGTCAGTGTAACATCAGGCTGGTTGTGAAGTGAAGGGGAATTCCTGTGTTTTTACCCAGACTTATGTTTATTAATGTGTAAATGAAGACATGTGTGATGTTGCCAGATTCTTAGAAAAATACAACACTGTCTCTCTGGATCTGTATTGTGATTAAAAACGTCTTTTATGTGTTTTCTGTTTTTCTCCTGTAGGGCGCCAAGGTGTTGCAGATGTTCATGTGGATCTTGAATCCTCGACAGGTGTTTGACCTGTCGCAGGGCGGCCTGCGAGAGGCGTAAGTGCCCCTTCACCACAGAAGTATTATTTTATTAAATTCAAACTAGAAAACAGTAATGAACTTGGAGTGATTTCTTATTTTCTGCTGAAATATTAATTTTAAATGGGCCCATTATCGCAGCCCAGTGCTCGGACGAGAGTACAGACCTTTACTCACTTCAGTTTTAGTTGTTGTCTCCTCCTGTTCGTTAAATTGGGGAATTTTCATGGAAATTGGACCAATTACACCCACTCAAGACTAATCAGCACAGCTCTCTGCCAAAGACGCTTCTTCTCCAAACGAGCCTCACTCTGCTCTTTGTGCAATTTGTGACCCGTCAGGTTGGAGTTGTACCGGAAAGTGCCAAACCTGAGGATCCTTGCCTGTGGAGGAGACGGGACGGTAAGACTCTGTGAAGTTCTTCAGCTTTTCTCAGGGAAAGAAAAAACTAAACATATCAGTGAAATCAGGATTCATGGTTTGATTGACTTATTTCGTTTTTCTGAGGTAAAAAGCTGAGTTTATCGTAATATTTCTGTTGTGTTTTATTAATAACTCTCTTTTGAATCTCTCTCTGTAGGTCGGGTGGATCCTGTCCACGCTCGATGAGCTGCAGATGAACCCCCAGCCTCCGGTCGCTGTTCTTCCTCTGGGAACAGGAAATGACCTCGCCAGGACGCTCAACTGGGGCGGGGTGAGTTCCTAGCCTTGACTTCGCAGAGGGTGACAGGATGTGGCAGCTTCTCCTCCCCGTGTTCAATCACTCACAAGTGTCCCCCGTGTCTGTTCAATGCAGCTGAGGTCACATTGTTTTTACACATCGAAATTATCATCGAAATTGTACTAAGAAACAGACAATTATCACACATTCGTTTTCCTGCTAAGTTTGGTTTTAATTAGATATTTGCTGTTATAGCAACAGGGGTGAAAACATCCTGATTTACAGCTGAGACGGACGCACTCATTGGTTGAGCACGTGTGTGTCGGCAGTGTTGGGAGTAACGGCGTTTAAGTATAACGGCGTTCTTTTTCAGTAACGGGGAATCTAATTAATTACTTTTGTCATCGTTACAACGCCGTTATCGTTATTGATAATGTAAAGTGGCGCGTTACTACAATTTGGTTGAATGAAGCGGTCAGTCGGCGATCCCAACCGGCAGCGACTCCGCAGTCCCCGACCGGCCAGGGCTTACTCAGTCTCTCTCAGATGTCCGCTCCTTAGTTTCGAGGGTTTCCACTGCCTCTCTTTCACTTCCTCCGCTATAGTGGTCACGCTGTTTGCCGGCTTCCTCCGCACTTCCGCTTTCTCCTGTCCCTTGCGACTCCTTCTCCACCAATGAATAGGCTTGACGTCGCTCGCTACGTCATCATCCGGCGACGGCTGTCAAACAACACTCTGGTGGGGGGGTCTCTCGATCCGTTACAATATTACACCCCAGCTGCGTGGAGAGAGCTGTCTCACTGCACGCTCTGACTACAGCTCAAGACAGCGACAATGGCGACGAGCCAGGGAAATTCAAAAGTAGCGTTCAATAACTGGAAGTACCGGCACTACTTCTCACACTACTTAATGGCCAGATTTTCCTTTGTTTCTTTTTACCCAAGTTTACATTTGCGCTTGAATTTTATTTTCAATATTTATTTTTATATGTTTTAATTCTATGCATCATATGGCAGGCTGCAATCTATTGAGTTCAAATAAATACCAAATGTTCTAAAATACTGTATATAGTGTTTTTATTCTTCAATCAGTTAATATAAACATCTTTGACGTTAAAGATGTTACAGAACGTAACAGCGTTATAAAACATGAAAAATAACGCCACAGTTACTTTGCTGAGTAACTAATTACTCTAACAATGTGGTAACTGAGTTACTAACTCAATTACTTTTTGGGAGAAGTAATTTGTAACTGTAACTAATTACTTTTTAGAAGTAACTTGACCAACACTGTGTGTCGGCAGGACCTTGCTACTCAACTGGTTTGTGATTGCAGTCTCTGTGCACAGTGTTGAATGGTGAAGGGCGAGTGAAGGACTTTAGCATCTTCAGCAGAACAAAGTAAAACTGATTCGGTCAGATACAGATGCTTTGAACGGCGAGAAGTCCTATCTACCGTGTCTGTAATTAGTGTAATCAGCGTGTCCCCAGTTTGTCCTCTTGCAGGATGTTCTTTCCCGCTTTTGTCTCGGTAGCTGCGTCTATTTCTTTTCTCTGCTCCTTCCTCCTTTCATTTCCTCTCGTCCCCTCTTTCCTTCTCTCTCGCTCTTACAAACCAAACTCGTCCCCGTCCCTCTCAGTGTGGGTGTGAATGTCCCTGTGACTTACTGTGTGTCGGGTGTGAGCTCTGCTGTGCTGTGCGTGTGTGTGCGTGCACGTGTCCTTGGCACATTGACGACCTGACCTGGTCCAGAAGGAGACAAACTTTAAATCTAACATGATGGAGAGAGAGAAGGAAGAGAGGCTTGTACTGACTGGAGGAGAAATAAAATCATTGTTTTATTATATTGTTAAATATGAAGGATTTGAAGTTTTCCTGTAAGTGATTATCTTTACATGTTCAGTTGTTGGTCAGACAAAAACAAAGCCTTTGTTTGTGTGTCTCTCTGCTCAGGGTTACACTGATGAGCCCGTGTCCAAGGTTCTGTGTCATGTGGAGGACGGTTCTGTTGTGCAGCTGGACAGGTGGAACCTGCTGGTGGAGAAAAGTGCTGCTCTGCCTGAGGAGGGAACGCAGAAGGTGAGACGTCAGCTCAGTGTGGTGGTGGAACGACTTCCAGGATCATAAAGATTTACAAATATAGGCTCTACAATATCCTCACAAGTGGCAAATATGAGAAGAGGATAAATAAATCTGTGCAGAAAGTGCGTTGGAAAGCTCATATGTGCACACAACGTGCACATTTTGATAAGAGGATCTTTAAATGAATGGAGATGATGCTTGTAGCTGAACCTGGATATTTATATTTATGATAATTTATCACTTCAATGTGTTATTCCCGCTCCTCAGCTGCCTCTCAACGTGTTCAACAACTACTTCAGCCTGGGCTTCGACGCTCACGTCACCCTGGAGTTCCACGAGTCCAGAGGTCAGTGGAAATCTATTTTAATGTCCTTCTCTCTAATTTCACCTCTGTATTATCTCTATTCATATTCCATTAGGTCCCTCTCTTTCCCTTTAGTGCAACAGACTCCATCGCTGTGAGCGAAAGAGAAGCTGAATATCATGAAATATTAAAAAGAACATGTTCATGCATGAGAGTAAAAACTTCTCAGTCTATTTCCTTCCACTGATAATTGCAGCATATTTAATATATTCTCCTTCTTTTCTTCTCTGCGTGTTTCCAGAGGCCAACCCGGAAAGGTTTAACAGTCGCTTCCGCAACAAGATGTTCTATGCAGGAGTGAGTGTCCCACTCAAGTCTTCACACACGAGAAGGACAATGTGACTGAGAGGAAATGTTTATAAAGTGAAAGAGGAGAATTATGGGGAAAGAGTGATAGAAGGAGAGATGGAGGGGATGGAAGACAGACTTTAATTTCTTTTAAATATGAGGTGGTTTATTCAACACTTGTACTTGTGTAGTTTGTAGAATTTCTGTTAGTTATTCATTGTTTTTACAGCTTGTTTTACAAGAACGGGTCTGATACAAATTTTTTGAGGGAAGGGCAACAAGAAGTTGTGGGTGGAAGTTGTAAGGAGGGAGTTATCTCTTTTAGGGAAATGTAGTGATCTGTAATTCAGCTTGATTGGATCCTTTTTTATGTCTCTATGTGTGTGTGTGTGTGTGTGTGTGTGTGTGTGTGTGTGTGTGTGTGTGTGTGTGTGTGTGTCTGTGTGTGCAGGCTGCGTTCTCAGATTTCCTCCAGAGAAGCTCAAGGGACTTGTCCAAGCACGTCAAAGTGGTGGTGAGTGTTAACACACACTCTCTCTCTCTCTCTCTCTCTCTCTCTCTCTCTCTCTCTCTCTCTCTCTCTCTCTCTCTCTCTCTCTCTCTCTCTCTCTCTCTCTCTCTCTCTCTCTCTCTCTCTCTCTCTCTCTCTCTCTCTCTCTCTCTCTCTCTCTCTCTCTCTCTCTCTCTCTCTCTCTCTGGGTCTGTATATCACCTTCCATGTCGACATGTCGGCCGAGTGATTAGAAACATCGTCTTTCAACTGCTCGTTGAAGCGTCCTTTAGCCAGACACCAAAATCCTCTCTGCCCCACAGAGACGCTCTGTCACTGACCACACAGCTTCCTGCTAAACACCAAATTACATGCTTCGCTAACATCAAAGAAATAACTGAGCTCATTTTATATTGAAAAGATTCTGATTATTAAAAATAATCTCCTCCTGTTCAAAACCTGAGTTCAACAATCTGATGCTGGAGCGGCTTTATGATGATGTGAACCTTCACCTCCATCCGTTACTTTCCATCTCCCACATCAAAACAGAATTGAAACCGAGAGTGAAAACTAAGAAGTGAGGTTGAGGCTTGAAGCGACGAGTAAACACATCAGGAAACTCTCAGGCAGTGAAAGCAGAAGAGTTTAGTAGATGTGTTCTCGCTCTGTTCACCCGCAAAACACTCGTCCTCCCCGCAAGTCTTTTATTATAACATAAATCCCTCTCCCTCATGTTGTCACGTTCTCTCTCTTCCTCAGTGTGATGGTACAGATCTGACTGCTAAGATCCAGGAGCTGAAGTTCCAGTGCATCGTGTTTCTGAACATTCCCAGGTAGGTGAATAGATGTACAGTGGACCTCCTTCGTATTAACAACAGCTTTTGTTTTTATGAATAAGCAACACAACATTTTAATGAGGTGAATTTTCACAGAAAAACAATTACACTCAATTGTGATAATTCACGGTTTCACTTGAGGCTTCGAAGCATCGTAACCACGAGACCCTGCAACTCTCCAGGGAAAGTCTGTAATGAAATGAATCTGAAGTGGGTCAGTAGCCTCTGAAGTTGGGGGGGGGGGGGGTCCTCCCACACCAGCAGATGTATCATCTCTCTGGTTAGACACTAAAACAATGAGAACTAATTCAGTGCCTGTGGTCGGGGGACGTCCGGAGACTCAGAAGAGAAACGTGATCCTGGAAATCATCTGATCAGTTAGCTTCAAATGGGAGAAGTGATATTTGGGTTTACAGAATCAGCTCCAGCAAGTTAAACTTTGCATCAGTGAAAAAGACTCAGAAGTTATTAAAAACCAGAGTTTTTATCCAATTTTCAGCAGGAAACTTTATTTTTGAACAGAGTTTGGTGGATTTGTTACAGCAGCATCTCCTCTGGTTCAGGTTCTGGGTGATGTCCACGCCACAGAGAGAATCCCCACATGTGTCTGCAGAGGGCGCTGTGGCTCAGTGAAAGTCACATGATGCTGTAAGTGTCTTGATGTTAACATTGTCACCTGTGTAGGTACTGTGCTGGCACCATGCCGTGGGGAAACACAGGCGACCACAGAGACTTCGAACCCCAGCGCCATGACGACGGCTGCATCGAGGTTATCGGCTTCACTGTGGCCTCACTGGTGAGAGAAGAGCAGCTTCAAGAGAAGACAGCAACTCAATGTCTTCTGTCTCTCTCTGAGTTGAAAGTGTCCCTTTTGTCCACCAGGCGGCGCTACAGGTCGGAGGTCACGGGGAGAGACTCCACCAGTGCAGAGAAGTTGTGTTAACGACTTTCAAGACCGTTCCTGTTCAGGTGAGCACACGCACACTCACGCACAACCACACAGACACTCACACACACACACACACACACACACACACACACACACACACACACACACACACACACACACACACACACACACACACACTCACCAGCTTCACAACCAGAAACTAAAGATCTCAGACGATTGAGCTTCAGGTCGGAAACAAATCTGTTTAAATACCTCTGTGCATTTTGAATAGAAACCTTTATTTAATTTGTCCTTGGCTACAAATCCATTATGACTGCTCATGTACACAGGCTTTTAAATTTATAAAACTCAAGAATACATGAGATAAAGATTTTCTTCTATAGATTTTTCGCTGCGGACATGAAACTCGTTCGCCTCTAAATCTGAATAAATTAGAGGTTTTGGATCAATATATTTTTTAATCCATTTAATTATCAACTGCACTTAATTGGTTAATCGTTTACATCCATGAGTGCATTGGTTTCTTATTAGTGCTGCTTTAATCCTGACGGCTTCATCCTGCGTGAATCCTGCTGCTGCGTCTTCACTGGTCAGCTGGCGTGAAAACTCTGTTCGATTATTATTGTATCAGTTCAACAGCGATGTGTGTGTGTGTGTGTGTGTGTTTGTGTGTTTGTGTCTGTGTATGTGTGTGTGTGTGTGTGTGTGTCTGTGTGCATGTAGGTGGACGGTGAGCCATGTCGTCTGGCCCCCACCACCCTCCGCATCTCCCTCCGAAATCAGGCCAACATGGTCCAGAAGAGCAAGAGACGCACCTCAGTGCCCCTGCTGAACGAGTGAGTCACCCCCACACACACACAAACACACACACACACACACACACACACAGAGTGAGGAACTAGGCCAGCAGTGCTGTAAAAGCCCGGGTTCGCACCGAGTGAGTCACGCAGTCTGTTCAGTGGGAGCCGGCGTTCACTCCTCTCAGTGTCGCACGTCTCTCTTCATCTCACCAAACCACTGCCAGAGGACGGACGTGTGATGTCCTCCTCTGGCACTAATCAAAACACAAGTACCGGCTGCGTCTCCGGTGACAAAGTGACATGTAACACGGCGGTTTGTTCTCCTCGCTCAGGAGACGAACACCGGGACTCGGTTATTGATTTCTCTCAGGGACGAAGCAGCAGCGCAGAGCGTTGTGGAAAGAAAGAACGTCTTCATAAAGCCTGATTGATATAAGGGAGTAACACATTTGCACTAATGTTATATTGTCAGAGATATCATTTAAAAAATTGACAATGACACCAAAGTGTTGTCTCGATCGCCCCCTGGTGGCTGGCTGTAATATAGGTGATGAACCGCACCTCCTCTTTGTGAGTCAAAGGTTGTTTCTGTCATTTTAGGAAACGTTCTTATCTCATAAATTTGGTTTTAAATCGTTATTTGATGATATTAAAAAGGGGTGAGACCGACTCACGATTGGTCGAGAGCGTGTATCGATACCGTGGCTCCGTCCAGAAATCGCCACTGCGCAGAATCAGGCTCATTTCTGGCTCGTGGGAGAAAGAGGAAACCAGTCGTCCATCTTTATATAACTACAGTCCGTTATTAAACCATAAACTTTAAAATAAATAACCAAATACATAGAACTTGAGTTAAGAAACGTTCTCCAATCTTTGTTTGTTTATTCAGTTAAGTAGGATTTTTCATATCTTCACCTCCGATAACTCCGTCGGGCTCTAACATGTGACACCTGCCGACTAACACTGCTCCGTCCTTGTGGCACTAATCACTCCTCCTGTGTGAGTCTGTGTGAGAGGAAGAAGACCTGATGATAACGAAGCTGCTTCACAAGTGTCTTTGCATTGCTACTGTGCTCTTCATGTTTGTCTACTTACCACTGAGCTTTTCTCCGTCTGTCCCTCCTCCTCTGTTCGTCTCCTTCTTTTCGTCCTCCCCTCTTCTCTCCTGGAATATCTTGGATTTATATTTATTTTGTTTACTTTTCTCTCCTCTCGTTCATTTCCTTTGTTTCCTTTTATGTCTCCTTCTCTCCATTTTCTCCACTTCCTATTTCCTGTCCCTTCCTATATCCTTCCTGTTTCTCTCCTTTACCCTTCTCCTTCTCCCTCACATCTTTTTCTTCCCTTCTCATCTGTTTTTCTCTCCTCTCTCCTCCCACTCTTTTCATCCTCTCTCCTTTCTTATACCTTGATTTCCTTCTCCTCTCGTCCTCTCTTTTCTTCATATCCTCTACTTCTCCCCCTTGTTTGTCCTCCTCTCCTCCACCATACGTTCCTCCTCTCCTCTGTGTGTGTGTGTGTGTGTGTGTGTGTGTGTGTGTGTGTGTGTGTGTGTGTGTGTGCGGCCGTAGTATTCAGAAGGTGTGTGCAGCTGATCTGCGCCGCCTCTCTGCTCCCCCCGACTCCTTCTCTGTGTAAGTACCTGAGCCCTTTGTCACAGTTTGTGTGTCACTCTGTGTTTGTGTACATGTGTATGAACGAGTTGTTGGTGTTGTGTCACGGTTCGTCTCAGGTTCAACCAATATTTAATCAGATATTATATATTAGCGATAATGTAAAGTCAAGTTACACTAATATTACAAGAATATAGACAACATTAAGACTTAATCTCGTAAAATAACGACTATTTTAACAAATTATATTAAAACATAATTTTTATAATATAACTTATTTTTCGTGTGATATTTCGACTTTATCCCAAATTGTAAAAGATAATTAGTTTGAACTGGTCTAAAATCTCTTAAATACACATCAGGAACAAATCATTCCCATTGAAGCTCATACTGGTTGAACCCTGGTTGTGTGGTGAGTTTCTGTCTGTGTGAAATGTGGTGAATAAACGAGTGACAGGGAGAATGTGGATGCAGCAGCATGATGAAGCTTTTCTACCGGTTCATGTGCTTTAGATGTTTTTCTTCTGGCCGTCGTCTCTTATGTTTTACACTCGACGTCCTTCCCTCAGAAAAGCTCGTATTCCCTGAAGAATAAACGATATAAACATGTCACGACTGCTCTGTTGCTTCGAAGGTAAGGTTCAGCTCTGGAGTTTCTGAGGCTCGGCACTGGGTGATTTTGTACTTTTGCTTCTCGCCCACCGTGTGTTTGACGTCAGTGTTCAACCTTCATCCTTGCTGAAGGCAACATTGCCCACAAACATTGACTTTAGAATGTCGGCCCACCTCAAACTCAAACAGAATCGTGCTGGTGATGCGTCAGGAGAGCCGAGCCCTTTGTGTTCCTACTTTATTACATCGCAGGGAGAGTTTACAACTTTTTACAACCTCCTCCGATCAGAAATGTTTAACTCGAGCTCAGTTTAAAAAGTCTTCGCCTGTAACTGAAGGTTAAACGAAACGGGAGGATTTCAATGTCATCGTGTTGCAAAAGCTCCTATCTGGTTTGTGACGTGCGTGTGTCTGAGTGTGCATGTATGCATGTGTTTCCTTATCATTGTATGTCTGGACATGTCTAAATTATGTGTGTGTGCACGTACATGCACTTGCGTGCATGTGTTCTTTTTGTGTTTCTAGTCCTCATGCAGTTCCAGATCGTCTGCGTCTGCGAGTGAATCGAATCAGCCTCCAGGAGTACGACCGCCTGCAGTACGACAAAGAACGACTCAGAGACATCTGTGAGTGTGTGTGTGTTTATACATTTGATCTGATGACCAAGGAACCACTGATCAGATTTTCTCTGACTTTAGATTTAGAAACGTGGCTTTAGACTCATTAAGAAATAGTTGTAAGATTTATCTAACTAACTGTTACTACCTTTAAAACCTGTGAGTCCTTCATAATTAAATAAAATGGAGATAAAGATTAAATAATTGTTGTTTTCAACCGCTAACCCCCCCTCAGCCCTCTGGGGGTCAGAGGTAGGAAGTTTAGGAAGCTCTGGTCTAAAGTGTGTGTCTGTATGTGTGTGTGTGTTGTAGCCATCCCTGTCGGCATCGTGGTGGTACGAGGAGACTGTGACCTGGAGACGTGCAGACTTTACATCGACAGACTACAAGAGGCAAGTCTCTCTCTCTCTTCGTCTAAATCTCTCTCCTCGTCACTTCTTCCTCTCCCTCCCTATTTCCCTCTTCTTCATCATTATTTCATGACACTGTCTCCATCGCTCCGCTCGTGGTTATTTTTGGACGAAGAGGAGAGCGACACCACAGGGACGCAGGGATCCTGTTCGTCTCACGTGTGGAATCGTTCACTAACCCAGTTCACAAGTTGACAGGACGTAAATACTTTGGCTGTTTGTTGTTAACCTTGAATCCTGTTTGCTGTGCTTGATAGGACTTACACCAGGCGCCATCTACAGGCCACAGAGTGCACTACCAGGTATATGACTTTATGGATGTATTTCTGCATAGAAAAGTCTTTTAAAAGATATTTTTTAAATATCAAATCTGACTTTAATGCTAGGCTTGAAGTGCACGCCATGATTCCACAAATTGAATATCCACTGTCTCATTGTCCTGATCGTCTCCATCTTGTTATTAATCTATAGAAATGATGTCTGAGTTTCTCTTCCTTCTGAAAACATAAAGTGTATTATAAGTATTAATAATTTGTTGTTCGGTGAGGGGACACTAACGCTCACGTCGTCCGTCTCTTTGTCTCCAGGACGAGAGCAGAGGCGTCGCCAGGACCAGTTCGTCCAGTAGATTGTCTCCCAACTGGAGCTTCTTGGATTGTGAGTGAATGAAACACTGTGTTACGCCCCGGGTCTAGGGGAACCCAGAGACGTGCCATGTGGTGCTCTCCCCATTCCCAAGCAGGCCAGTGTCCACAAAGGATTTCTGGTTTAGTGGTAGCTTTTATTTGCTTCAGAGGGAGAAAGGCCAACACAACAAACAAAACAATCTTATTCCCTACGTTCCTATCTATGAAACAAAACTGTTAACAAAAAGACAAATGCTTATCTAACTTCTACTCAGGAAAACACAGGAGAAAACAGGGGTAAAAGAAAAGGCTTCTCCCTCCTACAGGGCTACCACCAACACTCATTTACTACAGATATATACAACAGAACAATATGGCATTCAAACACTGGTCCTGGTTGGAGGTGGGAGATTCGGTGGAGAGAGGGAGACTGCAGTCAGTCCGTGCTTCTTGTAGGCTCCTCTCTTCAGTCTGGCCAATCCTGGAGCAGCAATGATCAGGTCCCACCTGCCATCAGGCCACACACACACACACTAGGGAGACAGAGAGAGGGAGAGAGAGGGAGAGGGAGACACACAACCTCAGGGTTGTAACACCTGCCCCCTTAAGATCGAACATTTCTCTCCCAACGAAAAATGTTAGATTTTACAGGTCAAAAGAACGCGAAAGGGGTGGCGTCTGCTTTTTACACACAAGATCTGACTTGTTCCATTTGTCTGTCATTCTTCACTGATCCTGTAGTGCTCCTGTGTGGCCACTCTTTCTGCAGAGAATGTATTAATCATTCTCTGAGTTTACAGCGCCAGTGTCCAGTGTCGAGCTGATATTCCAGAAAAGGAGAAATGTCTTCCAACCAATCACAGTTTGAAAAGTCTTGTTGAAAAAGAAGTCGACAAGCAGGAGAGAGGATGGAAATGTCAAAGAGGTTGATGACTGGTTGTGCCATGAACATGAAGAAAGGCTGAAGCTGTCACTGATCAGCAGCTAGTTTGTTGAATTTCTTAGAGAAGAAACAGACCGGGTGATCCACATCATTAACATCCTCCTGCAGCAGCACCGCCCCAGACCCGTGACCACTGGCATCAACCTCAAGTTTGAAGGGTAGTAGAAAGTCTGGGGAAGAAAGAACAGGTGCGCTACAGAGAAGAGCCTTAGCAGATTCAAGAGCTTCCTGACACGAAGTAGTCCACACATAGGGTTTAGAGGGACTGGACAGGGTAGTGAGGGGAGCAACAATATCAGAAAAGTTTCTGCAGAATCCACGATAGTACCCACACATCCCTAAAAAACGTTGAAGTTCCTGCCGGGTCTTGGGCACTGGGAAATCTACAATTGCCTGCAGGCCAGACCCACTAAATGGTAACAAAACCAGAACCTTATCCCCAGACTGGAACTTTCTCGACACAGATTTCTGGTTGTCTCTGCTTTTCATCTTGGACTGAACAGAAGCTGCAGATAAACTACTAACTAAGGTACAGTCACTCTGTTGGACCTTAATCAGTTCTACTTTGTCCACGGACAAAGACAAATCTGGAACCGTCCACATGTGTTCATACGTTTTTTCCAACGTTGTTTTTGTTGTTGGGGCCTCACCCAAAACAGAACTATCTACCACAACATTATCATGTACCATGAAAGTATCCGAAAGATGCACCACATCACCTAGCTTACGAGCCGTGGCACGCGCAAGGGCGCACGCAGGAAAAACGGAGGGTGAGTCACATGTAACAACAGTGGGGTTTTCAACAACTTCGGGGGAGGGGAACCCTTTAACTCCTGCAACATCATTCCCGAGAATTAAGTCAACCCCCTGTATTGGAAACTGGGATCGCACCCCAACTGGCACAAGGCCAGACACAATAGGAGAGGACAGCTGCATAGTATGAAGCGGCACACGTAACCACACGGAAAGCACACGGAACACTCATTTTAACACCCCAAATCCTTATCTGTGCCGCAGTATGTTTGCTTCGAAAAAGGTAACACACCAGCCCGGATGAGAGAATGTTTCGCACCGGTATCTCGTAATATTTTAATGGGCACAGGGCTAGCTCCATCCTCAGGTATAGACACATAACCATCTGAGACGAACGGTTTAAAATCAGCATCCATTTCATCCTTCTGTCCTATCTGAGCTACTCCAGGCACTGTTTGAATCAGCCCGATAGCGGAGGGACTGTCTGACCTCTTAATCTGATCTTTCTTTCTTAACCGCGGACAATCAGCAATAAAATGTCCACTTTCATGGCAGTAGAAACAAGCACGCTCATCACGGAAAACTGGTGACTGGCGCCTGGGACTCAGGGGTGATTTTTGTCTTTCCCCTACAACTTCCCCATCATGGGACATATATGGGGAAAACACATTCTTATGGGTTAGGGCAAATTCATCAGCCAGCACTGCTGCTTGTGATAAGGTCGCAACCTTTTGTTCATTTAAGTACATCACAATATTCTCAGGCAAACATCTCTTAAACTCCTCCAGAAGTATAAGTTCACGCAAAGCAACAAAATCCTTGGTTTCAGAAGCCTGACACCATTTATTAAATAATGTGCCCTTCTCATGTGCAAATTCACCATACGTTTGGTTGGCAGTTTTTCTAGAGTTCCTAAATTTTTGGCGATAAGCCTCAGGAACTAATTCATAGGCCCGAAGAACAGTAGATTTGACAACCTCATAATCCCCGCTCTGGTCTAGAGTAAGACTATTACAGACCTCCTGCGCTTTGCCTACTAATTTGCATTGTAACAATATTGGCCAAACATTTTTAGGCCATCTTAATGCAGACGCAATACGTTCAAATGCACAAAAGTATGAATCAACTTCTGTTTCCCTAAACGGAGGAACAAGTGCTACATGTCTGCCGACATCAAAGCTATCCTGATGGAAGAGGGTAGGTGATGAAACCTGAATGTGGGTGGCAGACGCTAATGGGGGTTCCCGCTCCAACTCTAGAGCTCGCACTCGTAGGTGCATTGTGTCACGCTCCATCTCCTTAATACGGAGCACCAAGTTTAGTTCCTCGGCCCTCATGTCACTCTTAATCAAGGGATCCATGTCAGGGGTAAACCCAGGCATTGCCTTGGGCTCTGCATCTTCCCCAGTATCCACATGACGTTCTGGAAACACCCCCTTATCCCCTAATTCTTTAACCAAACATTGTTTTAAATCAACTTTTTTTGCATTTAAAAGGTACTTTTACCCCGAAAAAATCTGCCACAATCAATAAATCCGCTTTCTTACATTTATCTAGCTTTTTAATCGAGGGATCCGTGGCAAAATCATCTAACTGAAAATCCATCCTTTTAACATAAACAACAAGCCGGCAACACGTTTGTGGAACATATATTATTCTGCAAACAAACAACAAAAGAAAAACAAATGTCCCCAAAAGAAGATCCCGGACAAGCCCCCAATTATGTTACGCCCCGGGTCTAGGGGAACCCAGAGACGTGCCATGTGGTGCTCTCCCCATTCTTCCCACTCCCAAGCAGGCCAGTGTCCACCAAGGATTTCTGGTTTAGTGGTAGCTTTTATTTGCTTCAGAGGGAGAAAGGCCAACACAACAAACAAAACAATCTTATTCCCTACGTTCCGATCTATGAAACTGTTAACAAAAAGACAAATGCTTATCTAACTTCTACTCAGGAAAACACAGGAGAAAACAGGGGTAAAAGAAAAGGCTTCTCCCTCCTACAGGGCTACCACCAACACTCATTTACTACAGATATATACAACAGAACAATACGGCATACAAACACTGGTCCTGGTTGGAGGTGGGAGATTCGGTGGAGAGAGGGAGACTGCAGTCAGTCCGTGCTTCTTTTAGGCTCCTCTCTTCAGTCTGGCCAATCCTGGAGCAGCAATCATCAGGTCCCACCTGCCATCAATCAGGCCACACACACACACACACACTAGGGAGACAGAGAGAGGGAGAGAGAGGGAGAGGGAGACACACAACCTCAGGGTTGTAACACACTGACAGAGGTTTTATTTATTTCAAGAACAGATGAACACAGTTGCAAGTTTCACAATGATGGTTTATTGACTTTACTTCAAGTTTGCACCAAAAAAAAACAAAATCCAAGAGACTGAATTATTTACATACAAGACTAGACAGTGAAAAGTGAAACTATCGGAGATAAATGAGATGCAATGATCTTTTGTTGTTTCATCTTATTTTAAAGCACTTAAAGAAAATGACTGCACAAATAAAGTGTATTATAATTATTATCATACATAATGTAATGTAATGTAAATGATAAAAGCCTGTTCATGTTCATGTCTTTGCTCTGCAGCAACATCAGCTGATCGCTTCTATCGTATCGACAAAGCTCAGGTGAACATTTAAAATAACAGTTTGATGGATGAGTTGGATGATTTTCTGCCCAGTTTCTGATCCTATATGTATAAATATGTATTTATTTATATGTGTTATTGCAGGAGCACCTCCACTTTGTGACGGAGATCTGTCAGGATGAGGTTTTTATCCTTGACCACGAGGGGCCTGTGGTGAGCCCGGGCGCGTCCACGGGGATGCCTGATCTGGTGGTGGAACCTTCAGCAGGGTAACTGAAAAACATTCACCGCTTTCAAAGACCTCAAAATTATTATTTGTCTATTAGAGGAGTCGATTTGACTCTGACGTAAAAGTCCCATCTGCAAATATCAGTCACATTTGAATTCTCTATCATTTTTTTTCAGCGCTCCACTGACACCTGAGGATCAAGGTAAAAACAACATGGTCACACTCACGTATTTTAATAAAGTATAAAAACTGGTTGTTAATAGTTTTACTTTACACACGTTGAGCTTTTATCATTATTTCCTCATCAGAAGTCACAGGATGATTAGTCACATCGAACAGTTTCAGCTCTTCCTGAGGGTTTAACAGACGTGTGCAGATGTTTGGGACTTTTTAAAAAGTCTTTGTAGAATCACCTTCCTCTTTCTCCTGAAGTTCAGAGTTCCTCTAGGGACAGTTTTAGTGGTTTATTGTCTTCTGGTCTTTGTTGTTATGGGAAGCAATGAGTCGCTGTGATTCCCGGGACTCTCCGATTTAAAGAACATGTTTTTTCTCGTACCTGCAACTATGAACAGAGTTCACGTTTGTTCACTTTCAGTTTCGGCAGCAGCTTCCAACACAAACAGTTCAGACACTCCTCTGCTCTGATGACGGGTTCTAACATTACCCTGCTGTATTTACTTCTAATGTCATATCCAGTTAGAGATAGTTGGGTTTCGACAAGTTTGTTCCATTGTTTTGTTAAATTAATTTCTACAAAAGCAGCTGAATTCCTGGTGTATAAATGGAACTAGCACAAAGACGGGTCCCTTGTGTCGTTGAGTGTTTTCAGCTTGGATGAGTTGAGGCCTCCAGAGATGAGAGAAATATTAGATGTTAAATTTCTCAACCTCCAAAAAGTTCAGCAGAGTTCAGAGTCTCTGCAGAAACAGAAACACTCTTAATTAATTATTAATTTGCACCGAGTGCTGTTCAACAAACTGCCTCTCGGGGAGAATAAAGCCTCATTCTGATGATTCCTGTCTCCTGTGTGTTTACAGCTCTGTTTACTGCTGCCACCTCTGGAGATCTTTCTGTGGTAAAGAGCAACACTCACTCACACACACACACACAGACAAACAGGAACATTCATTCATTAAAACCAGTTTGACCTGTTTGTATTTAGCTGCAGAGACTACAACAGTTGTTGGTTTGTTTAATCTCATGATGGTTCATTTCATTTCTAAAATCACTGCAGAGACATTTGATTTATTAGGATTTGTCACTGTTGCTGTAAAAATGCACCAAAGTCCAGTTAAACACTACGAAGCTCCAACTCAAACCTTCCTCTTGTGATTTCAACTCTTCTTCCTCTGAGCGTCTGTGTTTCTCCACTTGATCTTGAAGTCTGATGTTTTCTCCTCCAGCTGTCGGAGTGTGTGCGTCGAGGCATCAGCCTGTTGGGCCGAGACTCCGGAGGCTGCTCAGCGCTTCACATCGCGGCTCAGAACGGACACACGGACCTGGTCAGCTTCATCCTGCAGCAAGGTGAGAAGGTGCAGGACCCCCATCAGGGTTGGGATCCTCGGACTGTACAGAACTGGTGCTTTTTAATTGCTGCATAAGTTCATATTTACATGATTTCATGTTTCTTCTGTTTCTTCTGTTTCTCGCTCTTCAGGCTCCAAGGTGCAGCTGGAGTTAACAGACAGAGAAAAGTAAGTCGGGATATTTAACATTTTGTGTTTTCCAATGGATTCACTGTGAAGGAAGACTTTTTATTTTATATCAGATTGTGTAGCGTGAGAAACTTTCCACCAACAACCATCAACAATCACCTTCACCGTCTGTTGTGTGATTGTGATCTCAGCTTCATTTTCGTTCTACGTCATTAAAATGTAACTGTCAGTTATCAGGTTCTTTATCATGTGTGTGTCTGTGCGCGTGTGTGTGTGTGTGTGTGTGTGTGTGTGTGTGTGTGTGTGTGTGTGTGTGTAGAGGGGACACTGCCCTGCACAAAGCAGCCTCTGAGAAGCAGCATGCAGTTTGTCGATTGCTGGTTGAGGCCGGGGCGTCGCTCGAGAAGACCAACTTCCTGGTAAGACACACAAACACACACACATCACTGAAACAATCTGTGTACACACACACACACACAAGGTCATCTCAGAAACCAGTGAATGATTTACAGAGAATGTGTGTGTGTTTGTGTGTGTGTGTGTGTCCACCAGGGGAAGACTCCAGCAGACCAAGCGGAGGGCGACTCGGAGCTCGCCTCCTACCTGAGCACCCAGCAACACAAAGCCTGTTCCACTCATGAAGACTTGGAGACGGCGGTCTGAGGCGCACACACAGATACACACACACTCACTCTGCCTCCGTGGACTCACACACTCGCAGTGGAGAGGAACGTGTGAGAGGAAAGTGTTTAGAGTCAGGCTCGGACTCCAGCGGCTCCACTGATGAGGAGAGGAACCGGTGGAGGAGCGAGGAGCCGCCTCCGCTCGCCGCCGCGCCGCTGTGGAGATTTTAATCAACTATTTATTTGTATTTATTTATTCATATTCTATTTATTGGCTGTGCTGATTGGTTGTCGGACATGTGACGGCTCAGGATGCAAAGTGCACTTTGAGCGGCCGCGGCGGGTTCGTGAGTTCACCGGGAGATGAACCCGTGAAAAGACGCTTCTCGTCTTCTAAGGGATTTATTTCAGTCACAGATCTTCTGAGGTCACGAGTTTTATTCAGTGAGAAACGTCGTCAGTGGTGGAATGTGGAAAGCGTCAGAATAACCAGAAGTCTCCTTTCAGAGCTGATAGAAATAGTAACGGTTTGTGTGTTTACCCATAAAAAACGTGTGCCAAAGACATTGCACTGATGTCGCGTCGTACCGAGTCCACGGTTTTACCATCGCTCCCAGAATCCATCACGTTGTCGTGTGTGTTCGTTCGGCCGCCGGGGGGGGGACGGGACAAAACTCTCCGGTCCCTCAATTATACAATGTGAAACCAAAACCAACCACAAAACGTCCTCGGAGTTGGAGTCTCTCTCTTCAAGATATGCAAAAGATCTCGTGCTTTTTATCACATGTTGTTTCACTGAGCTTTGATTTCATCACACTTTTATTTCTTCAGCTGCTTTTTTCAAATCCACCCGCAGAAAATATAGTTCACAAACTAACAAGAACAACACAAACAGAACACCTGTTCCAGAACAGGAACTCTCTTTAGGAACTCAGGTCAGTTCTTATATTTTAAAAAGATCCAGGAGCAGCAGCCTGGACCAGATGTGGACCAGTAGTGGACCAGTATCATGATTAAAACCCTACACCCTATTAAAACATGAATTATGAGCAGTTGCAGTTTATTTTGAAGGATCAACCAGATTATATTTTTTAAAAAACAGTGAATTTAAATCTAAATCACTAACGGATGAAGAACCTCTCAAGCTGCCGTCACACAAATTACACAATGGGCTTGTGTGTATCCGGTACTCCTGAAGCGACAAAGCTTTGTGCGTTTGTGTGTGTGTGTCTGTTTGTGTGAGACAATACGTTCCATTTCATATCAAATCAAAAAAGAGACGCAAGTGCACCAGAGAGAGACTCACTCTGCTCTGTGCAGCGTCTACACACCTACAGACTGTGTGTGTGTGCGTGTGTGTGTCTGTGTGTGTGTGTGTGTGTGTTTGCAGCATTTATCCAAGAAGAAAAGAACAATCTGAGCCATATTCGATGCAATAGGATCGATGACGTCTGTTTGCGTTTCTCTATTAATCGTTTACATTACATTAATGTTTTTAACGTCCGTTCAGCACCGAGGACTCATGAATGTGCAATTTAACTTCAGTGCTGTTTGAGTATATGATTGTCTTGGTATTTTGTATTATTTTGTATTATTATACCTGTTATGATTTGTATTCTGTGTGCACGTATATCACTGGATTGAACTCAGCCCTGTGACGTCTCTTCACATTAACCTGTCGTGACTAAATTCACATTCTCAAGTGGAAACAAGTTTTTTCTGGGGACGTAGAATCTCCCAGAGACACTCGGCCATCGTAGAAGTCGCATTTTCAGCAGCTACACAACTTCACAGTATTAATCAAATGACATTTTCAGTTTTTTGTGTGGTTTTTATAAACCCAGACACGACAAAATCCAGATCTCTCCTGGATCTTGAGTTAGAAAGTTTGGCTTAAATCAGTACTTCCAAGGTGTAAAATGAATCTTCTGCATTTTTTTAAAGTATTTATACGAAACAATTTTGTTACATGACAAACCACAAACAGAGTTAATCCCCTCGTGTGGCTGCAGGGGGCGCTGTGGCTCGGTAACAGTAACATAGCGTTGCTTTAAGTCCTCGCCTGTTTGGTGTTAGCTCGTAGCGTAGCATGACGCGTCAGTGTTATTCTGGGGATGGGCCGGTTCTTCTTCTTCTCTTGTAAACCGGTCGTCAACGTCCACTTCGGCTAAATTCACATTTCAAGTCTCAATTATTGTTTTTTATTTGACATGAATCTTTGCTGAACTTCTACGATGGCTGCCAGTGTCGAGATGACATCATTCAACTGAACCACGAGTTGTTGTTTTAATAAAGTGACAGAAGTGATGAGCTCGGCCCGTTCTGAACGACACACACACACACACGCACATACACAGACACACACAGACACACACGCTTCGTATCACTCTCTGTTCAGTAGAAACAGGACTTTGTATTAAACTCCTCAGCGTTGGTCATGCATGGCATTTTTTTCTTACATCTTTGGGATTCTTTTCTGGCAATGGCATAAAAAAATGGCATTATTGTTGTTCAAACTATTAAATTATTATAGTTTTAAATGATTGCTCCTGAGTTTCTTCTCACGTTGGATGTGTGTTTATTTCTTTTGCTTTTCTTAACTCTTGTGCCGCAGCTGAACCGTGACTCAGCTGCATTTCCTCTTTTCAGAGACTCAAAAACAAAAACAGACTCTAAACCGGAAGGTTACGAGTTTGTGACTCAAAAGAGGAAACATCTCCACAAATGTATGGTTTTTAGTTTTGATCCCATCGGGTCTAAATGTTTAAAGGGAGCCGTGATATCAGACCGTCACAGTGGTCCAGTGGTTAGACCGTCACCTCACAGGGCGAGGGTTTGAACTAAAGGTCTGGAGCCTCACACCTGAAAAGGAGATGTATGAATATTTCTGATAATGTGGGGGGTTTATCCTCTGGGGAACTTGAGCATAACGTTTCGTGATCAATCCTCAAGTTATTGACACGTTTAATTCTCATAGTTTTGATAATTTGTCAAGAAATTTATACTTTTTCAGACATTTTAAATTGATTTAGACATTTTCTTCACTGGATCAAATTAAAGTGAAAGTTACATTTAAACAATACGATTAACAAATAATTTATTTCCTTTCCTTCCATCACACAAAGTTAACGTTTTACTTCGGGAAGTTTTAAAAACACAAAGTTAACGTTTTACAGAAAAGTACCTGAGCCCAGATGTTACACCCGGAGCCCGAAGGGATGGAAGTTTTGGGATTTGCACAGATTCACAAATCACAGAGTTACATAGAATTTAATTTTGGCAGCGTCGACAAACTGTACAGCTCAGTTCTGTTAATCATCATCTGAGTGTTCTGCAAAACTGTGGGCGAGAATAATTCATCATCAAATTAAGCTGTGACTTGTTCGACCTTCCACCTGTGAAGATAAGATCAGAAGGAGATAATATTCAACAGCAATTAGATTCAGGTTTATTACCTTCACAGTTTAATATTTCAGTCCCTGTGATATTACAGCTTCTCATCCTGACTTTTGTAGCTACAACAGGAAGTGACCTGTACCCCACACTGTTGTGTAAAACACACACACACAGACACACACACTGGAGTGAGAGATTCCTCAGGCGCCCGTGAAGATCAACACAACCTCCTGAGTCACAGCCGGGGATTTCCTGAGAGGTCGACAGAAGTAATCTGAGCTCCTGGTCGACGACTCTGTAGATTCCAAGGAGGTCGTGTTTTCAGCTCGAAGGGGAAAATAAAAAAAGTTCCTTGTTGAGTTCTGAAGCAGCTGCTGAGGAAACAGAAACATCTGGACGAGATTCTTCCACCAGATGTTTCACGTTATAAACTGTTAAACTGGTCAAATGCAGTTTGTTTAGTTAGAGTGGAACAGACTAAACCAGTAACTGAAACTCTTAATCCAATTTTTTTGCTTTCATAGTTAAGGTCTGTATTTTTGACTATTGCATAGATTTGACTTGATCTCATTTATATTTACTTCACTAACTTCAGATGATTTTTAACTTCAACAGCAAATGAGACAAACTCAAAAAAAAAAGTTTTTATTTTCTCACACTGTGGATGATTGACAGAGTCGTGATCGACTCAAGACATAGAAATAAAACAGTCGTACGTCACAGTTGAGTAATTTTCTGCTTCCTCACCAGCATGTTGAAGGTTTTGTTTTTAAACTAATGAGTCAATGTGTCAGTGACTCGTGTCTGTTGTTGTGTGTTGGTTTGTGGAGCGTTCACGAGGAAGTGTCATTTGACTTCAGGGAAGTCGTTTTAATTTTTAAACATGTCCCAACAAACATCTCCAGGTTTCACTTTCTCTCTTCTCTTCTGGAAGTTTCTGCCTGAAGAAAAATTAGTTTTTAACTTTTTGACTCTGGTTTGAACTTTAAACGTGTTTACCAGAAAACAATAAATGCAAAAAATAAAAGATCAGCTGAAACATTTATACAGTTAATTTAATAAAAGCACCTCTTTTGACTTTGTTTTAATTTGTGGACACAGAAACTCGACAGTAAATAAACTAATTTATTCACAGTTGTAATAAAGTGAGTTTTTTATCTACTTTATGTAAATTTAATGTATTTTTTCAACTTGTTTCTATTTCTCAAAACAAGTGCGTCCTCGCGTCATTGCAGCGTGACGGGGCTGACGTCACTGAGGCTCTCATAAAAACGGGTCAGCTGCGCGGAAGTGAAACGTAAAAGTTAAAGTCCAGAGACTCAGCTCGTCCAGAGGTTTTCTCCTCATTTCTCCTCCGCTCCTCAGCACCTGACACGTAAGTTCACTTGTTTCTAAGTTTTCTAATCGTCCAACACAGGAAGTCGAAGTTAGAATATTTATTTAAACTTGTTTTTCTGGAGCAGTTTTAACGCTAAAAGTTGAATGAAGCTAAACTTCTCTGTTTTTCTATCCTGACTGTTTTTAATGAGCTGATTTTATTGCCGGTTAACAAACTAACTTTCACGTGTTTTCAACCTGTTGCAATCGTTAAATCCACGTAAGTGTTTAAACTCGTCAACACTTCAGCTGTCGTGTTTGAATCTGATGCTAATTCAACCTGTCGTTGATTAAACGCGTCATTGAAGAGTTCATCAACTTTATTATCGTGTTTTTTGTCAAAGTTTCAGGTTTAGTTCATGTGATGGTTCTCAACGTGTTTCATAGTCCCACCACTAGAGGGCGAGACACAGCTGTAAACCACTGCCTGTATATTATAATACATATTATTATTATTATTAATATTAAGATAACATCATTTTAAAGATAATATAAAGTTTATTTAACAAACAAAATCAAGTGAGCACCTCAGTTTAAACTGAAACAATAAGTTAAAGAATGTGCCTCTTGGTTAAATAAAGAATAAATATGACATTCAAAATTATTATATGAATTGTGATGAATTTCTGTTTATCTCTGTTTTGTATCATTGTACGATGAAGATCTTGGTAAGTCGTATCTTAGAGGAAGTGAAGAACTCATGTGGCTCTGTGAAGATCAAGTTACCAGAATAATGAGTTGGAACATAAATGAAACTTAAAACAACTTAAGCTGATGATGATGATGATGATGATGATGATGATGATGATGATGATGATGATGATGATAATGAAGATAATGAAGAGAAGAAGAATATAGACCAAGAATACAATAATACAACTTGGAAAGTTTATTACAGAATAAATGGTAAAATAAATGAGACAAATGAAAAATGTATTTTAGACCCAACACCCAGAAAAACACAGCTTCTATCCAACACCTAAAAATATTCAGTGTATAATTATTAAAAAAGACAAATCAAGCTGCCAATTCTCATTGAGAAGCTGAAATTGGAAAATGTTTTTTGATTAATTCTCTCAATTTATTGGTTGACTCTAAAATCCTAATAAATTTATCTCATACTAAATCAATTAAAGCCTCAAACTCATGATTGTCATTGTTTTACCTGATCTCTGATTCTCTTCAGTAGAAACCAACATGGCGAATGGCCAGATAGAAATCCACGACCCCTTCATCAACCAGCATGACCTCACGCGCGACGAGGATGCTGCGTCTTCCTCAGACACCGAGGACATGGAAGACACGCCGGAGTTCCGTCTGCTCATGGCCTACGCCAAGAGGAGGCGAGGGAACAAGGAGTCGCCTGGACAGAATGGGAACGGAACCCCCCCACCTTCGACCCCCCTGATCAGTCCTGACACGCCGGATGAGAAGAAGAAGAAGAAGAAGAAGAAGGGATGGAAACGACTTTTGCGATGCATCAAACCTCAGACACGGGACGAGGAACCGGGTCAGGCGTCTAATCCGGAACACGAAGTCCACAACAGATGTGGTTTTAGGGATAGTGAGTCATCATCATTTAACCTTCATCACCTGTATGTTAGTTATTTGTTCTACAGCCGAGGATTCATTTTTATTGCTGATTCATAGTAATACTATAACTGTTTAGATTGAAAGAGAAAAATCATCAGATTCTCACATGAAAAAGCTGAAACAGATAAAATGTGTATTTAAATGGTAATTTAATAATCTCAATAGATTTAAACTATTTTTTTGATGTGCAAAGTACTTCAAAAACAGTCACTTTTCACAAATACTACTATAAAATACATATAGTACAGGGTTCTACTGTGTCGTCTGTGTCTGAGATAAATGTTTGAGACTCTTTATTCTGGCTCAGTATTTAAATCTTTAATTTCTTTCAGTTGAACCTGTAGAAAACGAGGATTTCGACAAAGCTGCAGAGTGTCTGACGGGGATCGCAGATGATTTCCACTTCGTGCCTTCAGAAATAGACACGGACTCGCCAGAAGGTGAGTTTATAGACTCGACCACCTCCAGACATGCTTTGGTCTTTGAGTCTCAAATATGAAATAATCGGACGTTTGAGCTTTTCATACATTAGTTGCATTCGGTCTTTAAACTCTTTCCTCGCTGTGGTTTTTCCTGTGTTAATAATCTGTATCTTGTGTTGTGTAGACAGCGTGGAGCGGATGATTGGTCTCCTGCTGAGGGAGAAGGGAGACGAGCTGAACGAGAGGGTGAGAGACACCCACCCGAAAACCAGCGTGAATCTAAATAATCTCTGCTTCTCCTTGACCCTGATGGAAAATGTCATCAGGTCGTGAAGGAGACGTAGTGAGGAGTTAGGAAAGGAAACTTTATTCATAATAGAGTATTAGGTGCTAATACAGTTTCTAGTCCAAAACCGAATAAAGTCCTTAGAAAATATGTTTTTAATTTAAACTGAGGGATCTCAGAAATCTCTAAGCAAAGGAGACAAGTAAGGAAGCATTGAAGCTATTTTCCTAATCGTTTAGATAATCTGAAAGCTGCTGGAATACTTCTGGGTCATTTTATTCAGTTTGGAAGGTTCCTGAGCAACAGAGTTAATCCCCATGTGCGGCTGCAGGGGGCGCTGTTGCTCAGGGATAGTTTTGCCTATAAACCTCCAAACTCCCCGTTTTTCAGTGCACTGAACAGAAACTGTTTCTCGTCTCCACCAGGAGCTGAAAGATCTCTCGTTGGACAGAGACATCTTTTGGAGCTACGATTTCTTCAAGGCGATAATGACGACCCTCTTCGACCGGATGGGCTTCAGGTCCTCAGCCCCCGACTCCCCGGGGCCTCAGGCGTCGCCCAAAGCCAACATGGCCTTGGCCTTAGAGGTGAGAACCCTGAACAGTGATCAAGTCCTGATATAAGTGATGTAGAGATACTCCATCACATGTATTAGAGTAGACGCAAAGTAAAAGTACAGAAGTATGATTATCAGGTTTAGGCTTTTGAGGATTGACTGTTTGTTTCTGACAGGCCACCAATCGCCTGGCAGCCCTGGAGACGCTTCCCAGTAAACGGATAAACAACTACGGAGCCAAATATGTGAAGGAGAATCACTCGTCCTGGGCTCAAGAGCACGGAGGATACGTACGTGGAAAACCCTCCAGTCCTCTCAGCACCTTCTGAAATAGGTCAAGGTTTGAAATTAGCAGATTGTTAATGTTCCCTGGTTCTTTTTGTGCAGGAGGAAGCATTCGAGCACGACGACGAGGAGGACGATTAGTGACAACCTGCCATGATGGACCTCCAGGGGGCGCTAACACCTGCGGTTCAGTCCGTTTACAGACGTAATGTTTAAAATGTTCTCAGGGAACAAAACAAGACCTTCAACAATTTATAACTTCATTTATTTTCATTCATCTTTTCTCTTGGGGCCAAACTTTTACAAATCTCAAAGGTACTTTGGGCCAAAGAAGAGAGAATGTTTGTTCTGTACCGTTCTTCTCATCCACCTAGAAATGATTGTAACTTGTGTTTCTTTGGGATGTGTCAGGTCTGTAGACTTTTAATAAACAGGTTATTTTCTCTATTATACTTTAAAAACAACTTTCTTTAGACAAGTTGAGTTATGCTGAACAAATGCACTTTTTTTCACATGAATAAAAAAACAGGAAATCTGTAGCTTGTAGACAAGATGGATGAACTGAGGGATGTGTTGATTCTGTGTAATTGTTGATGGGGGGTGATGCATGTGTGTATTAATTTAAATGTCTGAATTTGATAAATGTGTGAACAGTATGAACTTGCTGATTTTTCTACATAAAAATAAAGTGTATTTATAAAAAAAATAAGGTGTATTTGGTGTCAGCTCAATTTCTGATGACAGATTTCTTAATGTAAAAGTTGTTTTTTCCTATTTGCTGAAGTGAAAACTTCTGTAACTTGAGACACAATCTGTTGTAAAATCCAAACCGCTTCAGTGATTGTGTTTTGTATTTTTCTTTCTTGTAAAATGTTTACTTCCAGTGAATTTGGCTCATGAATAATGAACCACACTTCAGCTCAGTCTCGGTTCTCACAGCTGAGACCTTCTCCTGCTTTCAGAGTATTTAGATATATATATCTTATTTTCTATTTAAAAATTTTTATATTCTATTTTATACTACTTTATTCCCAAAAATTTTTTGGTTGTAATTACTTTGAGCATTGCTAAGAAGAGAGCCTATGACTCAAGCATTTCATTGCCAGCGACTGCTTAATGTTATTGTTGTGCATTTGATAATAAACTTGAATCTTGAACATTAAGTTTAAAAGTATAAAAGCTCAAAGTTTCATTATCAAGCTTTTTGACGCAGATGTGCTTGATGCCGAATTAAAAGGCTCAATCCAGAGAATTGGTTTATTTATTTGCATGGAGGGTTTGATGGATAACGGTCAAGTGGGAATGAAAAGAATCTTAAAACACGGAAGTTTGGAACGTGGTCAGACCGGTTCCTCGGACCTGCTCTCCGACGTCACGCACGCGGATCATCCTCCAGGACCATGACGTCCCTCACACAAACACACACACACACAGACACACACACACACCTGCAGCAGCCCGGGACGTCATGTTTAACGTCGTGAGCAGAAAGTTCGTCCCCACTCGCCCCGGGCTCTACGACGACCCCCCGCTGTGCGTGCCGACCGTGCACGTCTCCAGGTCCCCGGACGCCCCGGAGGCGACGTGGCCGCCGCACGGAGCCAGGATGCGGATCTCCAAGGCCAACAAGGGCCCGGCGGTGGTTCGAGTTCTGCGGCGGCACACGTCCCCTCCGCCGGCCAGCCTGGAGAGCCTGGAGGCGGAGTGGAGCGAGCGAGGGCCCCCGGAGGAGAGGAGCGACCCCCAGGAGAGGAGGGACCCCCCGGGGGAGGGCCACGGGCCGCAGAGGAGCCGGAAGAGGGGCTTCAGACCCCCCGACGTGAGGACCATCTTCTCCCCCGAGGAGAGGGACCCCCGGGTGAAGGAGGAGTCCGGGGAGGGACACAGCTTCCAGGCCGGAGGGGAGGACACCTGGTGTGATGCCTGCTGTCAGTACATGTTCCAGCCCGGACTCACCTGTGCAGGTACCGCTCATCTGGAGCTCACACGTCCCACTGCATAGTGTCAGGAAACTGCTCGTTCACTGGGTTCAATGGGACAGGAAATCCAACAATCACCCTGTGAAATATGGATCCTCTTTACAATAATCAATAAGTAGTATCATATCAAACCAGAACTGGATCAGACCCTGAGCTGAGAACAAACCGCTCATGTCCTTCAGGGTTAGAAAATAACCAACACTGAGTCTCTTTGAAATCACCTTATTTATTGACTCACTTGTTTCAGACGTACCTCAGTATCTACATTAGGTTTATTGTCAATAATCAATTCACCAAGGAGGTTATGTTTTCACCCCCGTCAGTCGTCTGTCTGTTGGTCTGATCCCCATGAAACCACCTGTACAGGGTTCTTATGGATCAGGGTTGAGCTTTAGGTCAGATCCAGGATCAGAGGGCAGATCCAGGGATTTATTATTTACGTCTTTAACGTTGTGAAATTTGAGCGTTTTTCAGCATTTTACTTAAATTTTAGAGAAGAATCGTTGAGGGAAGTGATATTTATTAGTTTGTGTATTTGGTGCAGATGTAATGAATTAATCTGGTTTCTGTCTGAACTCATCTTCTCTACTTTGAGGATTTGTCGTTGTTTTCAGATTCATTTAATTACAAATTGAACATTGGTCTAATGTTAAATAGAAATTGTGCGTTTTCAAGTTAAATATTTACACTTATTCAACATCTTACCACTCCAGCCTCAGTGTTTATTGTTGCTGTTAAAATGTCACTTCACAGTTATCAGATTGTATTTCACTTAGTGTTTAAGTTACTTATCAAACAACATGAAACCGACTGAGCGACAGAAAGGACTGAAACATGTGTATGAGCAGCTTCTCCTCCATGTAGCCGGAGCACACGCGTGTTAGAACTCTGCCTGTGACATAACTAGGTTGGGCTGTGCAGCAGCTCAGCAGCTGGAATGCAGTCGGTATGTAGACGGACCAGTTGGAGTGTTGGCGTCTCTCTGGCCCTTCCTCTTCATCCACGTCTGACCGGAAAACAATACGAGCAGAAGGAGCAGGGGAGGCTCCTCTTCCTCCTGTGTTGGTGACAACATGGCTGCCGTGGTTACCGGGTTTGAGTTGAGAAGGAAGCGACACTCGGAGAGTTTTGAATATTCATAATATTTATATTTATCAGTGTTAGTTTGACCTTTTCTCCGCCTTCCTCCTGTTGTTTACTTGTTTATTCAGTCGGGTAGATTTAAATATGTAATATATATATACCTGAAGTGGTTATGACAGATAAAGGGCCACACCTGCAGGGAGCATATAGGCCAGATGTGTGTAAATGTGGATGAAGATGGATGACATGACCCAAAAGTGAAGCCAAATCTCATGGATCACCCCCTGGTGGCTGTCTGCAGTAAAGATCATAAACCCGCATGTGATGTGAACCAAAGTAAGAAATCAAGTGGCTTCATTTTTGTACAACGGGAGGAAGAAGAGGCGTGTCGTCCATCTTTATTTACAATCCTTGTCTAAAGGCCGTTGATTCGTCGAAATCTTGTTTTCCACCGACAGGCTGATAATAAGCAAAAGGCGAAGGAATCATGCAATTAACCAAAACAAACATACATTTTGGCCAACTGAGTTTCTAATAAGACAATAAAATCAACATCAGCTTCATCTATTGTAATATTTGAACCCAAATGTTCATATTTATTGAGTAAAACTAGTCCGACAGTTAAAGAACAAACTCCTCTTCCTCTGCTTCTAGTGTTTTAACCTCATTATGTTCTCAGACAGTGAAGGCCAATTTATGCTTGTACGTCTTTTCTAAAACGGACAGATAAGACCGCCCTATCCGTCGTGGAACGCCCTCTCCGAGCGCCTCGGAGAACTTTTCGTACACCTCTGATTTTTCTAACTGTCCGTCTTCATGTCGGAGAGCCCGCGGACAGCTCTTGGCTGTGATTGGTCCGCTAACGACATCATTTCTCTACGACGTCATTTCCCTACGACGTCATTTCCGGACCTCAAACTTCCTGTTTCTTTCCCTGTGTCACATCAAACCCAAACACAACTACGATTCTACGATTAATGTGACGTGTGTGTTAAGCCAGCGGAGTTGTCCGGCTGACGGTGGCTCGTTAGAGCACTGACGGCATGTGTGTACGGTCACATACGGTTATAACGAGCTTTCAAAACGGCGCTAGCAGGCTAGGCTAGCAACCATGCTAACTGCGGTGGTAACAGTGCAAAAACCCGCCGTCACGACATTAATTCCACTTCTATCATGACACTGTTTCTATAATACCGCCAGGTTAGAAGCAAACACTGGGTAGTAGTTAGTGTCGGGAGTCCCTGCTGACTGTGTGTGGAAGCTAGCTGGGAGGGGAGCTAGCTTCAAGCTACACGGAGCTTCATGCTGTGGAATCAGCAACACAGTTCGGAAACAAGACCGGGGAACCGCTGCGCTAAGAAACGATAACATCAGCATTTTGACCCGCTGGGTGTCACTTTATTTAGTTCTGTTAGTTGCCATGGTTCACTGTGTGGGAGGCAAGCTAACAGGGGTAAACAGACACACGTGGACTTCTTCTTCCCAAAATTGGGGTAGGCTTCTCTAAGCTCGTCTTCCATTGCGCCACCTATGGGTTTGGCGGTGAATTTTTTCAACGTACAGTTGTCGGAGAGGTAAATATCAAAAAGACTATTCGCCCCTCGTGGAGCCCTCTCCGAGAAACGGATACTGGAGCCTTAAGTCTGCACAGTGAGCTCTGTGTTTCCCCTCAGCCTCACCAGCAGTGCTGAGTGTGTGTGTCTATGAGTGTGTGTGAGTGTGTGTGTGCAGATATTTGCTCATTTAAAAGGCCTCTCCTCTCAACTTCCTGTTAAAGGACCATTACTCTGAAGGTCAACAGGAGTAACCGCTCCTCAAAAGGACAAAACACTGATTCTACCTGAACAACAAACCTCCAGAGGTGAAACTTGTCGCCCTCTACGTCTCTCTCTCTCTCTCTCTCTCTCTCTCTCTCTCTCTCTCTCTCTCTCTCTCTCTCTCTCTCTCTCTCTCTCTCTCTCTCTCTCTCTCTCTCTCTCTCTCTCTCACTCACTCACTCACTTATTAACACACAGGAACAGTCTCACATGAGCTGGTTGAGCAACAGCAGCAGTTTGGTTCAGTTATTTCTTTTAAAAAATAACTTCAAGCAGAGACATAGAGACTCTCTCTCTCTCTCTCTCTCTCTCTCTCTCTCTCTCTCTCTCTCTCTCTCTCTCTCTCACAGTGGGTCTCTCGTCCTTTGTCTCTTTCTCTTTGGAGGTGAAGTAACAGAAACCTGCCTCAGAGAGCAGGAGGTCTTTGTCAGATCAGGTTTAGTGTTGCAGCAGATCCACCGATTGTGAAGTTAAAGTATCTCCTGCAACACCTGAAGCCAAATACTGAGAATCTCCTGCTGTTTCATTTTTACATGGACATTTTCCAGTTATCTTACTATTACTTTTATATCATCAAATAACGAATTAAAACCAAACTGATCAGAAACATGAACAAGATAAGAACAAACTAAAATGAAAGTCACCATCTTCCTTTGTGTTTGGTCCACATCCCATCCACTAACATGGAGGAAGCAATGGAGATGCTGTAGTTTACTGATTCTCCTCAGTTCAGTTCTCAGTGTCTCATCCGTAACATGAGTGAGGGACATTCAGACAACATGGACGACACCAGGACACCAGCTGAATGGAATCCAGCCATGAAGCATTTTATTATTTATACCTGAACCTAGTTTCCTTCAAAATAAAAGACATCAAGAATAATGAACAGATTAGTTTTTTTAGCGAATCATCCACTCCGATGTTTCTTGTTCCCGTCGGTCGGATGCTCATTTCGAACCATAGTGAGAAATACTGACGCTGATTGAAAGACCAGTGTGTGTGTGCGTGTGTCAGCTGTCGTCCCATTGTTTGTTCAGTCGCTGTGACAGTTTGGCTCCACAAGAGAGAAGAGACACTCAACCTGTGGCAGCTAATGGAACACACACACACACACTCCGTCCCTCTCTCTCACACACACACACACTTATGTACACACACACATGGGGGGTCAGTGAGGGAGGGACCACACTGGGTCTGAGCAGACACACACAGAAGCATCATGGCCAGTGAAGGAGGATTTTGTTGAGTTTGTGGATCTACATCCGATTCACCTCTGGATTTACACCAACATCTGGATTATCACTCTACGCAGTGTGTGTGTGTCTGTGTGTGTGTGTGTGTGTGTGTGTGTGTGTGTGTGCGTGTTAGCGATGGGCTTTGCCAAAACCTTCGGCAAAACTTTGAGGAGAGTGTCCGGATTCTTCTATCGCTTTCCCAAAGTGATGCGGCGTTCCGGACGTCTGGAGGTCAGGCGGCTGTGGAGCAGCTCTGGTGAGTCTCCACTGCAGCTGGATTTATCCTGAAAGTCGCAGAGACAAAGACGATCAGGAGACAGAGAAATTGAGTGTGGGAACAAAGTGTTGAAGTGATGATGCTCAAAATGACGTGTGAGTCCTCGGCTCCGTTTTTACAATTAACTTCCATTCAGTGAAAATAAGAAAAGACTGAAAACTAAAGGCAGAGTTACACAAAGTCTCCAGTGTCGCACACAGTCATTGTGTCTGCAGCTCAGTGTGTGTATGTGTGTGTGTGTCTGCAGTTCAGTGTGTTTGTTTGTGTGTGTGTGTGTCCCGGTGTTGCAGTAATATGATCACAATAACAGATTTGATGAAAAGATAATTGACCTGAACACGTGTCCAGGTTCAGAAGAAAGAGAGAAAGAAAAGAAAGAACCTTATAAAGAATTGGGTGACAACAGATGGCTGCAGCAGAACACATACACACACACACACACACACACACACACACACCTGTCTCTGTCTGCTCTACTGTACAAACATTCTAACAATCTGCACTTTTTGGATGTTTCAAACTGTTTCATCGTAGGAATCATGTTTTAAATCTGCAGACTGAAGAATTACAATTTGATTTAGTTTTTTTTAAATATACAACATGTGTAAACAGAAATATGAGAAACGATATTGAACCAAAACAGTTTAGATTAATTATCAGATCGTCACTCAACAGGAAAGGAACCAACAAGTCTTAGATGTTCAGTTTTTATTCATAGAAACTTTAAAGATTCGGGTTTTAAACCTTTTGTTGTTTAACTGTGTCGTAGCAGACACAGTTAAAACAACATTTCATAGAAAACTGATTAATTGAGAAAACTAGGATGGCGCGTGTGTGTGTGTGGGTGTGTGTGTGTGTGTGTGTGTGTGTGTGTGTGTGTGTGTGTGTGTGTGTGTGTGTGTGTGTGTGTGTGTGTGTGTGTGTGTGTGTGTGTGTGTGTGTGTGTGTGTGTGTGTGTGTGTGTGTGTGTGTCTCTCGAGCCTCATTGTCACTCACTCTACACACACAGACCTGATTAGAGACCTCATTCTAAAAACCGTTTCACACTAAGGAGATGAAAACTTCTCAGTCTGTGGTTTCTGACCTTTGACCTCTGAGCCCAAGATCCTGCAAGTCACACTGAATTTCACAATAAAAGCCCAAATCTGTGACGATGCTGCTGGTTGTGGTTCGATTCAGAGGAAACAATCAAATCTGTGGTTTAACAAAATCAATGTAAAGAATAATCATCAATAGATACAGAAGACAAATAATTTAGTCAAAAAGTATATTATTTATTATTTCACATGTATTGACGGATGTAAAGTTACTTAATGTTGTGAACGTGGACGGATGAGATGCTCTTCCTCTGTGGATCAGGTTCATTGTCAGGAGGGATAGAGAAGGATGACAGGGAGGACGCATGACTGGAGACAGGGTGTGATCGCAGGAAACTGGGTAGACACACACACACACACACACACACACACACACACACACACACACACACACACACACACAGACACACACACACACACAAACACAAAAAAACACACACACACTCACATACACACACTAGTCATAACAAGCTACGTCAGTGAGCAGAGAGAGGAGAGAGAGATTGTAGATGACTGAGTCAGCAGTTCCACCTCCCTCCCTCCTCTGCTGCGTGTGTGTCCATCACACTGTGGCCTCCATTTGACTGTTAAATCACCCACTCAGCACAACACACTCACACACACACACAGACACACACACACAGGGTGAATGGTGGCTACGCAAATCAGCATCTGGAGTCTGACCGAGACCGAGTGTGGAGCAGAGCACGGCCGAGAGAGGCTGAAAACGACTGCAGAGAGAGAGAGAGGAGAGTTAGTCGCTGTGTGTGTGGGTTACACTCCTGTGTGTGTCTGTGTGTGTTTAAGTGAGTGTGCGGAAGAAGGGGAGATGTAACGTTGTCGATCTTAATGAGGACACTGAGTGTGTGTGAGATGACGATGGGAGATGGGAGCAGCCATGTGCAAACTGTCGGATAAAGTGGGACAGCACGTGAGGAAAAGGTCCACAGGTAGGAGGACGGGAAGGGACACACACACACACACACGCACACACACACACACACACACACACACAGAGAGAGAGCTAAGGAGGGCACTTGTGTGTTGTTGTGTAATATGTTTGTTGTTAGGAGATGAACTTCCTCCTCTTCTATGGCAGTTATTTAAATACTTTGTGATTCTGCTGAGTTTTTGTCAGCCTGGTTTAGTTTGTGTGTCTGTGTATATGAATGTTCGTGTCTGTGTGTATGTGTATGTGTGAATGTGTGTGTGTGCGTGTGCGTCACTGTACAGTAACAGGATGAATCTTTCATATCTACAGACTCCTCATCAATATATAAACTACAGTTTGTCTAGTACTAAAGTGTCTTTCACACTTTAGCTTTCATATCAGGTTGATGAATGTGAAATCAAAAGGATGATGAATAGAATTTATGTCAGATTTAAATCTTCTGTATTAGGATTTAAAGATGGAGACAAAGGTTGAATCCTGTCGTCTCTTGTCCTGGAGCATCGTTTACTCTGTTTATCGCCCGTTGCTGTATCACTGGGGAGAATTTGCATGATGCTGGTTTCCAGATTAACTCTAACGTCAGCAGACGTAACGTACATGCAAATAATCTCCTGATATCAACGCACACGTTCAAAGGTTGTGTTGAATTGTGTGTGTGTGAATCACTTCACAACCACAAATAAACTTTTCCTTTTCCCTCGCCTCTCTTTTGTCTGAATCGATGAATTCGATGTATTAATGGCTTCCTCTCTGTGCAGGGTGTAAGTACACGTGTCACGCTGCGTGTCGGGACCGAGTGTCACTGGACTGTCAACCTGCAGCGTTGCACATCAGCCAGGACCAGCTCAACAACAACAACACACAGCTGCATGTGAGTACACAACACTGTGTGTGTGTTTTACTTTATTTTTGTTTTCATATTTACCACAGAATTTTATTTTGGAGGCTCTTTGTTTGTTTTCCAATCAAAACATTACAGAATTATTAATATATCAACTACACATATAATATATAAACATCTACACATCATTGTCATAGTGTTTGATGTTTTCATTATGGCTTTTGGAGGAGATGTATCTATATATAAACCCTTTACTGTAGTTGTGCTCCACCACAAGAGGGTGCTGGAGTCTAATATTTGCCCACTGGTAAAATGTGGCTGTGGTTTGATAGTGTGTGTGCGTGTGTGTTTGTGTGTGTGTGTGTGAGAGTATGTTTGTGTGTGTGTGTGTGTGTGTGGGGGGGGGGTTCCTGGAAGACAGCTGTGTTTGTGGCAGGTCTGGTTCATGTCAGAGACTGTACCAGACTGTACAGCAATATCATTCAACTGTGTGTGTGTGTGTGTGTGTGTGTGTGTGTGTGTGTGTTGCTTTGATTACCATGAAATTTACCATGACGGTTCGTAGTATTTGTATTTGCAGCTGTGTTTTCTGTGTGAATGACAACATGTATTTGTCTGTTAGTTGTAGAGATTGAACTGTGACATCCTGTTTTCCCCTTAAAACAAAGAAAAGGGGATTTTTAAAGCAGTTTAAAAGTCTCAAGGACATTTTAATGTTTTTATTATCGTCTCACATTTATTCCACCTCAGCTGAAATATCTCCTCTGTGGTCGTGAACGAGCCGACATCAGTGTTTGTGTCTGATCGGTTTGAAACAGCGCAGCCTCGTCAACACTGATCCAGTGTGAGCTCAGCACATTTCAGACTGAACTCATCCACACCCTCAAATAGAGCTGAGTCGTGCTGAGCACAGTGATGTGGCTTTTTTAGGAGCCAGTTATTTCATGAAATATGTTTTTATGTGTGTGTGCAGCTGGATTCCAGAAGGTCAGTGTTTGACGGCTGCAGAATATTTTACAAAAATCAAACATAAGTCTGGAAAAGGTTCGATAGATAAGATAAGATTCACACTTTATTGATCCCAAAGGGAAGTTTAGGAAGTTAAAATGTGAACTTTGTGAATCTATGAGTTGTGCAGATGTGTACATTAAGGGTGGAGTTGTGTGTGAAGCAGATTAACACACACACACACACACACACACACACACACACACACACACACACACACACACCTGAGTCAGCGACCACAGTGAGAGTGATCTCTCGGGGCAGTTAGCCAGTGAATGGGAGGCATTTACTTTACTGGCCTGTTGTGTGACGTTACAGCAGGGACGTCCTCCGGTTGGTTTGTGTTGCCGAGCAGAGAGTCAACATGCACCGCACAATTACACAACTTAATTTACCAATTCTACTGCTTTTATATGGCAAAGTTACGTAGAGTGGTTATTTCCTGTTTTTTTACTTTACACTTCTACTTCACTAAAATCTAGAGTGCAATACAAGTACAATTATTTGCAACAATATAAATCTCTTACCAACCTAAAATAATGTATAATGACATTTCTTATAATCAATGACCTGGATTCCCAGAAATGAAGCTGCATCAAAACCAGATACAGGGAGGAGATGAGAATGTGAAGTTTGACGTTTGAACCTTGTTAATGTCAGAGACGCTTCTCAAGGTTTTGAACCACGGCGCTGATTCAGTAATCAAATCACAGGTCGATTCAATCAGATTAATCTGCAGCTCGAGAACTCCTGAACAGAGCCGCTGTGTTCGAGGCCGATTTGGAGAAAATGGCAGAAATAGTTCTTGTATAATTTCCAGATGTCCGCACTGAGACCCGTTAGTCAGGTATTCTAGATTTATAGAATCTGCAGGCAGCAAACATGAGTCACTTCTATCATCATTTACGTTAAATTACCAAAGATTAAAGTTTAATATCCAAGACACTACAACCTGAGCATCCGTCCAGTACGAGTGACACGTCCTCGTCCTCCTCTTGATCTGTCTCGAGCTTGGACAATGATTGACAGAGAGAAAGAGTCCAAACCGCCGCTGGGTTTCACTTCCTGTCGCTGCTGGGAAAGACAAACACAGGCGGAGACAGAAGAGAAAACAAAGACGGACGAGGGAGAATGAACCTGGAGGAATGTTCATGTGTTTTCTCTTCGGCCCTAATGGACGCTCATTAACACTGGTGGGTCAGACTGGGAGACATGGGGCTGCTGGGATTTTCAGTAGCTATAGAAAAGTATCAAGACAAATTATTAAAGACTGGAGAGATTGTGCAAAAATCAGATATCAGAAAGCAGAGACACTAATATGTTGTTTTTTTTACTTTTTTGTCTTGTGATCTGTTCAAGCAATGTGCCCTGATTGGTTAAAAGGATTAAATGTCAGATTTTTCTACAAATACATTTACTTACACTTAGTGAGGTCCTGACTCCATGTTTGAGACAAAGAGAACAGCTGATTGCATGATGTTGCCAAGGATTCCATGATTTATCTTTTTATTTAGAACTGATTTTAACTAAAAATCGAGAAATAAAAAAATAAAATGAAAATATTGCTTCATTAAGATAATTCAATCTGCTTTAACTCAGCAGGAAGAAGTGAGAAATCACCAGATTATATTTAACAAGTTAGAAAAGTCCATTTAAATATGTAAAAGAAGGAATGTTAGTGTGTTCTCTCTCTGGGTTTTTTATGGTTACTCATTAACAGCCATTACAACTGGGCTGGACTCACACTATGGAAACAAAGGGAAAACTGTGCGAAAACTTATATAGTTAAAATATATCCCACTGTGGGAAAGTGTTGTTTTTTGTCACAGAATCCAAAACATAAATCTGTAGCTGACGTCTTAACTGTTTCTCACTTTGTGATCATGACTTGTGTCTGTCATTAGGACGACACTAATAAGAGGAGTCTTCTTCCTCCATCCTCAGAAAACAAAATAAGAGCTAAAACTAAATATAAAATTTAAAATCAAGTGAAGAAAAGTGCCCAAAATCCAGTTAATTTATGTTCATTCAATTATAAAGAATAAATCTTCTGATGTGAAGTTGTAAAATAAGAGTAAAGGTCACATTGAAAAGCTACTCAAGACGTATGTTTGTGATATAAAAAGTGAATTATTATTGAGACAGTTTTGATTAACTGACAGTGAGTGAGTACAGACAGAGGGAGACAGTATTCTCTGAGTCAGTATTCTATCTCTCTGTGATTCTACAGCCAGGAATTGAAACATGAGACCACACATTTGTTTGTGTGTTTCCAAATAAGAAACAAACATCTGCTCCTCAGTCGAAACAGTTTCTCCGAGGAAAAGTATCACACCAGCACAACGCTTTGGCACCAAAATACAGAGGTTCAGCAGATCTGCAGGGGTGGGACACACCCACACACGCACACACACACACACGCACGCACACAAACCCCCCCCCACAAACAAACACCCACACACAAGTCCTGGGCTGTATTCCTTTAACCTCAGCCACTAAATCATCTGGGGGTTGAAAAAAGCACACACAATGTCATTCTAGATGGTTCACCTCCACACAACCTCACAGCGCTACACACACACACAGACCCACACACACACTTCCTGTTTCATTGCCACAGTCATGTTGCAAAAAACCCTGTTTCACAAGAAAGTCGACCAATATGGAAGACAAATTTAAATTTAAACTGAATATAATTTGAAAGATAAGATCATTATTTATTTGTCTTAAAATAGGGACATTTTCTGTTATGCAGCAGCAAAGGGAGATGGAGAAATAGAAGCATCAGTAAAAAGAACGACACTGTAGCTACTTACCCTGGATCCAGAGGTGTGGATTTTCCTCCTATCAAACATCTGGATCCAAACCGTCCTTCCTCTAAACAAACATCATCACCGTCTGCTTATCATCCGTCTCTTCCTCCTCTTGGTGTATCGCTCTAAATCTTCCTTTTCCTCTGTTGGTCTAATCAGCCGCTCATTGTGTCGAGGAAAACACAAACAGAGCCGAGGTTTGTACCTAACGAGCACGAGGACCAGGAAACGGAGCAAGAGATTAAAGATGTTTACATTAAGAAAGAAAGACACGTGACCGCAGCACGGACAAGTTAGAGGGTAGATTCAATAGTTTAGCTGCTGTCTTTGAGTCATAGTTTATAAAATAACAATCAATATAATATTAATTTGCATGAATCTATCCTTTTGTATTAAAAATAGGTTTGATAATCACGTGCAATATTGTATAAGAGGGGGCAGTTTATTACAGTTTCAGTTACAGATAGTTATCACATATGCTAAAGCTAATTCTCCTTGTCGGTGAACACAAATCTGCAAACCAATCCATTTGATTTTTTCCATTTGAAGGTTTGTGTCTTGGGTTTTAAATTATTCACTTAATGTTGTCTAGTTTTTTTTTTTGCTTTAATCGAATTTAGAACCGAGATACGAGACAGAAACATATTAAACTCAAAGGAAGAAATGCAGCGTTCAAGAGGACAAACGTCTCGAGGACGGACTGAAGAGAAAAACAACAACAACAGGAGCACAAGGATTTGTTCACTCAAACGTAACGACATATATTTGAGCTTGACATCATCATATTTCAGTAAAACTGGCGTTAACACTTATTTTCATGTCAGAGACACATAATCGTGTCACACAAATCTTCAGCCTCGAGCTATGAAAGATTCATTGGAAGGATTTAAACACAGTTCAGCACCAGATCCAAGACTAATATTCACTATCTGGGTTTATTCCTCTTCATAATTGTGTCCGTGCTGCGGCGCTGTGCAGTGAAGCGGCTGAAACATGGGACTGAATTACTGTAATCTTTGTGGATTGTGGAGGATTAAGCGCTCGGTCAGATGCAGGTCTGACAGACGAAGCCCCCCCCCGATCATCAGCTGCCTGTTGCAGAAACAGGACACCAGCCGACAGCTTAGAGACCCGACAACAGACGAGTCCCATTGATTCCTTCATGCTTTTATTTTTTTTTTTACATGTCCCAACATGGCCATCATGCAGATAAAGTGTTTTCTGGCTGAGCTGCAGTGATTCTCCAGCTGAGCCCATGTCAGGAGCCTCGGGTGACGCTTTCTGTTCCCTTACATTGATGCTTTACAGGTTAATTTATCATTTCTGCATTTTTTGTTTATTTCTATGGGTTATGTATTAGTGTAATTTAAAATATGTTGTATTAAAAAGGTTAATTAGGTCAAATACAGTTTTATCTTTCCTGTCTGACTAAGAATCTGTCATGTTCATCTTCTGTATTTACCTGTGTGTTGCTGTGCCTCTCGTATCGAGGGCCGGTGTGACAGAGGAAAGAATGATAATAACCCACAACTACAGTAATGACGACTCAAGAAAACCATAATATCTGGGCTGATTCTGTGAGACCTTTAATCAAACAGCTTTTCTTCCTGTTCCTGAAGTCACGACATTAACCACAATTCAGCCGCACAGAATTACTTAAACTCATAAATATCAGTCTCATACCTGGATTTACAATTAAACTAAATTGAATGGCTCCTTCCTCGTCCTTCCACCAAGTTTTGCCGTAATCTGTTTTATAGTTTTTGCAAACTCGTAAATTTAAACCCTGCAAAAGCAAATTCTAAGTAAACTTTCTGCTCTGTTTGTGGGAGGTTCACGGGAAAATAGATCTGTATCAGGGAGAGACTCCTCGAGCGTGTGTCTGTGTATGTGTGTGTACAGTGCACCTTTCTTTCAGTGTTGTCTGGAATCCAGTTCTTATCCAGGCAGACGATCTCCTCACCTTCGATAGCAGGCGGGATAGGGGCTGACACACATTCACTATTCATACAGTTTCCACACAGACGTCACTGTGAAGTCAAATAAATCAAAGACGCTGAATTCACGCCGACTGAGCTCAGATTAAAAGAAACAGACAACAGAGGAGCTTGAATGTCTGGGTTCTCTTCTTTTATTTATTTACATGAATAGTCTGTATAGGAAGTAGAGAGAGGGAGAGAGATTGTGTTGGCAAAACTCCTATCACACCATCATGTGTCTGTGTGTGTCTGTGTGTGTGTGTGTTCCCTCCCAGTTGTGTGATTGTGCTGCTGCAGCAGATCAGTTCCTCTCAGCTCTGTGAGTTCAGACCAGCTGTGTTTCCTTCATCCTGTTCGCTGCTGAGTAATTTAATTCAGTGTTCAGCGAAACAAACCTTCCTCTAAATGACCCTGAGCAGCGGCAGAGCCTCGCACCATCGACTCAGTGCAGCCGGCGACTTTCACCCGTTTAAATATCTTCAGACAAATCCAATCAGCCTCAGCATGGACCTGAGACTTTATATTAAAATGGACGATGCATCTCCACCTCCTCCCACTTTCCTGAATTTCCAGAATTACAAAAATAACTGTTTTACATCAAGAATGATTTCTTGGGAAATAGGTGAAAATGTTGACATATGTCTGATCTCACAATGTTAAAGAAAGTAAGGATGACTTCATGAATGCACCAGTGACTCGTACCACACCCTTCTACCAAACTTCATGGGAATGCTTGAAGATTCCAGGGACTGGTAACTCAATGAGTGAGTGTAATCTGGTGCAGATTGAATTTAGAGGGACAGTTTGACCTAGCCTGGGTGCCAGACGAACTTAGCCCCGCCCACAAAATGTTTTGGTCGGGAAGTTCGGTCTGGAGACGCTCCGTTGGCGAGAAATTATTTCCGAACAGAAGCTGTTAGGACCAATCAAATTGTCAGGGCGGGCTTTATACGATGATGCACAGATGATCAACAGTTACGTAATCAACTACGTCATCAGAGAGTGCTTGGGTTGACTTTGTTTTCCACAAACATGCCTAACGCTGGAGAGCTGAGATGTGTAGATGCTACCATTGAGTCTGTTTTAGGAGACATCGACAGCGCATTAATTTTGAAAGAGGAACAGAGAAACGCGATCAAGGCATTTATAGATCGAAAGATGTTTTTGCCGTCCTTCCTACGGAATTCATATACGTCACTACATGATTGATTGTAGTGACGTATATTCTGGTCGGCCGAGAGGTCGCCGTGTTGTTGTAGAAGTTGATGATGAAGGGAAGGACCGCGGACCCAGTACTTACAAGTAAAATGATGTTTATTAAACAAAGTAGTACAGGTCAGGACGAGCTCTAGAGACTCGGAGAAATCACACAGCCAAATGGTGAAGTCTGAAGTCTCCCTGCAAGGCAAGAAGTTTTATAGGTTGGAGGTGGGATCCCAAACTTAGAGATAGAAGAAGATACACTTTTATTAATCCCACACACATGCACAAACATGCAAAGACACACTCATGCATTGGGGAAATTAGTCCTCTGCATTTCACCCATCTGGTGCAGGACACACTGCAGAGCAGAGCAGTGGGCTGCCAGGTACGGCGCCCGGGGAGCAGATGTTGGGGGAGTAAGGTGCCTTGCTCAGGGGCACTAGACAGGGTAGGGAGAAGAGTCCTTTTGAACTTGTCCAGGTTCGTTACACCATCCAGGCAAGTTTCCGCCGAAACTCCGAGGAGACGAACCGTGGAGTCGAACCAGCATCGAACCAGAGACCCCTTCTCTGCCAGTAGTCCAAGTTTTCTGCCACTAGTCCACCGCCTCTCCCTTTTTTTTTTTTTGTAATTGATAACATTTCATCACACAACAGGGTCTTCAGCCTAAATAAGGTCATGTTTAGTATCTTGTAGTGTAAGGCGTCTTCATTGTACAGGTCGAAAGTATTCTCTGGGGGAGAGAGTTAACGCATACATTCCATACCATCTGGGATAGTGTTTAACGAGTGTGAGAGTTTGAGAATCAACACTGAAGATGGTAACATGTCATCGTGGTTTATGACCATGTTCAAAAGAGTTATTTTAGCTAAAATACACCACATATTCCCCCCTTCGAGACTAGATACGGTCTCGAAAACATACAGACGTATAATTCCAATAATAAAGCAACTGTGTTTAGGAGTTTAGTTGTGAGAGCGAAAAACCCAGTCTGGCAGCTATCTTTCTTGATATTATCCATCAAACAATCTAGACAGGAAAATTCTCTCACGGCCCCTCTGCCTAGGCGACCATATATAGTACTCCTATATCACTGAAATGAGGTTTTTAGCAAATTGTGTAAGGAATGTCTTTAAGCAAATACATATGGAACTCTCAGTAAATAAAAACAAAATAATGTCCAAGGTCAGGCTGGTCATCCCATTGGACCCTCAATGGACATTTCCCTGCCTAGCCCCACTGTCCCTAAGCGTCAAGAAAATAAAGAAAACATCTGAGGTCCCAGTATATTTACTTAATAACAGAAAACATCATTTTTCCCGGTATTTAACACACAAAGAATATAATTCACTTTTAATATTAGTCATGCAATATATGTAAAACATAAGAATGTATATCAATGCAGTTTCTCAGCAGCATTGACTCTCAGTTGTAGTATCGATGACGTCTTGAATCTGGATGTTGTATCGATGTCCAGAGTCTTTCAGTCCATTTGTATTGTTCATGTTGAAAGTGTTTGAATCCATTCAACACATCAGAGTCCCTGAACACCCTCATAGTGATCGTCCCCCAATATGTTCTAGAATGAAAGAAAAGAAAACCAGTATACAAGTAAATGAGAAATTGTAAGTCACATTTTCCATTTCCCCCCTGGAAACACATCACTAATGTAATAAGAAACTATGAAATAACTAAGGATTTGTAGAGCATCCAGCGTTTTCCGACAGGCCAAACGCATCTCCTATAGGCTTCTGTGAATATTCTTCAACCACCAACAAGATCAAGTTTCAATGCTACAGGTCTCCTATTGCCTGCATGATGTGGGAGTAGCACTGATGTCATCTAGCCCCCCTTTCTCATAAACTGCCTGTGGTGGAGGCCAGTCAGGGCCTGCATGAAGTCAGGGTAAAGTGTTCTTCCTGGTGTTATCTCTAATGATTTTTAAACTTCTTTTAATGCCTGGTCGTAAATAGCACTGACATAGACGTTAGAAGTGTCACTTTCTCACAAACCAATATTGTCTATCTTTATCAATTTGAATGCTGAAAAATGCATTTACCAGATCAACACAAGAGAATCATTGCTAAAAGATTGTTTAAAGATTTGGAACAGACAAAGCACACTGTTGTACTGCGACGTTGACAACTTAGAAACCTTGGATGAATCGCAAATCATGTCATCAATGATTAGTGAAGAATTTTGTTTGGCACTTCCACCAGACAGCCGCCTGGTGAACACTTTATTGTACACTCCAATTTACACAAAGCATCTCTTCCCAAAAGTGCAATAGGTGTATGTTCTGATACTAATATGGGTATTTTAATTTTCTGATTTTTGTAGCAGAGCTCAATTGGTTCTGTAAGAGCTATCAGCTGTTTTATTCCCTCAAACCCGATTGTCCCTATCCATTGACCGGACATGGGGAGATGTATAACATCTACAGGCCGAATACAAGTAAAAGCAGCTCCTTTATCCAGCATCACTTTCAATGGTCGATTATTTACTTTCACCTCTATTGTTGGATCTCTCTCCGGCCCAGATACTATCAGTTGACACCCCCCTTCGAGTCTTCAGGGCACCTTTAGAATCCTGGTTTTGGGCCCCTGCAAGGGTTCAACGGTCTCCTGGGTGGCCCTGATTGGCCCCTGAATCCTCCTCTGAAGTTTCCTCTGAAATTTCCTCTGAAATTTCCTCTTGACCTGTCGCACTCACGGGCAAAATGACCTAATTGTCCACAATTAAAACATTCTTCTAAACGTTTTTGAAAATTAGGATTAAACCTTCCTCTCCAGGTCTGTGCTTGATAAAAAGCTTGCTGTGGGTAGGAGACGAAAGCAACCTGAACCTGGTTCAACTGTGATTGTAGTAGTGATTGATCTAGTGGAGCCTGATTCTGTATAACCAGAGCTTGCTTCTTAATTTTCTTATTGTCCACCAGTTGTATTTGATTGAGTTTTCTAAGGACCTCTTCGTCCTGTTCTTTCTGATCTTGTTCCTTCTTCCTATACAGCATCACCTGATGGGCTATATGATCTGTATAAACACCTTTTTCCATGCTTCCAAGACCAACCACCTCTGCCAGTTTGCTCTTCACTTTTGGTGGCAACCCCTTCTGTATTTTGGCTCTCAAAATTGACTGCTCCATTTGATTCAAATCAGGGTCATTTCCTGTGACATTTCTCCACACTCTATGAGCTCTGGACACATAGGCCCTCGGGTTTTCTTCCTGTCCCAATGATTCAATAAGAATATTGTCAGGATGTAAATTTGTTGGAAACGTCTCTTTCTTATCGTTTGCTGCTTTAATCAGTTTCTGTCCCTCATTTTCAAACAACTGGAGAATGCCGAGCTCCACTTCCTTCTTTTCTCTGCGTTTCTGTCCTTTTTTCCCCTCCTTTTGTCCTACCTTGTAGGTGGACACAAGTAACTGAATTATTTTAATTACATCTGGGTTGAAAGTCCCCTCTACCGGCCATGGTTGGTCAATTTCAGGCCAGCGTTTCTGCCACTTTTCAGATATTTTTGCAATGTTGATGTCTTTAATTAAAGGATTATTTTTCTGTACTACGTCAACAGGAGTAATTACTTTTGGATTTTTAGTGTCCTTTTTCCCCATAGTAGCAGCTTCCTTTTGTTCCCTTATTGTAAATTAAAAATGTAATAGCTAAGATTTGAAGCTACTTAAAGCTATTCAGATTACTCCTCCCCCCTTTGTTGTTTTCAATCAATAAATCAACCAACAAATCCATTCATTCATGTAGCAAAACCACTTATTCACCACAACTGATAAAAATGAAATTGACTTCCCAACTCTAAAGGAATCAAAAGCTCATTAATGTTATATCAGAACTTAAAATCCGCTTAGAATGTTTGACAAAAAGATCACACGCTCCCACAAGTGACTGACTGTCACCAAATGTGCTCTAAGTCGCATCAAACAATCACCCGATATTCATCTCAAATCATAAAACAGTGGTGAATCTCCAACACAGCTCAGATCAGAATAAACCACGCGCAAACAATGGAACTCACATTTGCAACTTCTCAGCGGGAGTTAAGACCAAACAATCAAATTCCAGTAATTAATCAAATGTATAGACTGGTCAGTCCTTTTCCAATCCTCATATCTTGTTTTTTGGTTTAACTGACTAAAGCATTTAGTATTGCATGTGTATGTAAACAGATGATGTGCTCTATTAATATTCTTATAATAGCTCACAAATGAAAGCAGGTTAAAATGTGTATCAGCAATAATAACTATAAGTGAGAACACATACAAATATGTAAATGCAGTTTTTTGCTATAGAGTTTGTGTATCAACTGTACCCCCCTTGATCAGACTGGAGCCAGGAGCTGCACATGCAGATGTCAGCAAGCCTCAGGCCGTGTTGCAGCAGCCAGTTGTCTTCTCATCTGTCCACCTCAATTCCCACTCATCATAAGGGAAAAGAAACAGACAATGATTAAGTATCTTTATGAAACCATCAGGTCCTTTCAACAGCATCATAGGTGATTCAATATGATTATCAGTTTTAGTGTCGTATTAGGTCCTTCACATGCAGTCCATATTAGGACTATTTAGATCAGTTCCATTTTCCAAATCTTATTTTTTCATTTACTTATGTAAAGAAATTCTTCATTTTAAGCATTAGTTACCATAAGTCTTCAATCAATCTCCAAAATGCTGTTGTAAGGAGCAAAATAAGAAACTTAGTAATATAATCATCATCAATTCTTTCGAGGGAGAGCAGGCAATAAAAAGGATCCGACAGCTTTCAGTTCATGCATAGTTCAGACCACCAAACCAGTCCGGGTCATAAACCATATAGATAGTTTGTATATGCAACTGGAAAGAGATCGTAAAACCGAGTCATAAACTATTTGGACAGTTTACATAGGCATGTGGATCCAGTAAATTTTTTCTATACATTGAGTCACATGTATCAAAGATGTATCAACTATAATACTGTTGGAGAAAACAAACTGCTGTTATTGTGGACACAGTTATGCGCCTTTGTTAACCAATGTTGTAAAAATTTCAGCCAACATCCTTTCTAAACATGATTCATCCCATGCGTTAACTTTTATTATCAGAGAAAATGTGAGACAGGGAGTGACTGGCTAGTCGCTGTTTTTGCTGCTGAACTCGCGCTGGGCGTTATTAAAAGTGTGAGCATCACACTTGCACAAGTTATCTGCCAGCACTCAAGTCAACAGATGTTTTTTCTTCTTCAAATACCAGTCATAATTTCATACCATGCATCATCAATGTAAAATTTGGTTTATTTCATTCTGATAATATCTTTAAGTTCTCAATATTTTATTATTTATTCACGGCTGTATTAAAAAACTCAACAGTCCTTTCGTAAACCAATTTAACTGTTTGATCCTCTGTCTGTACACGTGTCATTCCCAGTGAGGAAAAACAGATATGTTATTCTTCCTTTATGCCAACCCTTAATGTAGCTTTATAACAGTCTTGAAATCAGATGATTTGCATTGTCTAGTCAATGAAAATAACTTCTATTATTTAAAGTCCAAAAATGTCAAATTAAACCCAATGTGTTCCCAAAGTGAACCCATAACTAAGTATTGTTGAAGTTAATGAAAACTAAATGAAATAAAAATTTAAAACAATATAATAATTTTCTGAAACTCAGATTAAACCAAATCCCATCAAAAATTGTTTCCTTAAACTCTTTGTGACTCTTATCTCTGTGCCTTAAGGAATGGTGTAAATTACAGAGGTGAGACCTCAAAGATCTCCCCTGATGTCACTGCACTAAAGTTTTTAGAGGATTTATTATGCTCCCCTCAATGCAAACTCCCCATTCTCTGAACAGATGTTTTTCTCTCAGGGGAACTGAGGAGAGGTCTCTTTCAGTGATTTTTTCAAATTAGCCAACAATGTTGTTTTCCTAATTTTAAACCCCGACTTGTTCAACAGTCAAAGTTCCTTTTAATATTTTAAACAGATGTTAAAGTTGTCTAATTACTTTAAACAGCTCTCTCTCCTCTTTGTTTTGAGAGTCTATGTAGATCTCTGTTGCAAAACGCATAAGTGTAATTCCTGTTATTTGTTAAAGGAGTTCCTAAAACTCTCACCCCACACTTTATTTAATCTATTTCTTATTACACGAGAGAGAAAGAGAAAGAGAGAGTTCTTTAAAATGTGATCCACAAGAGAATGTAAATCACAGTGACAATTCCCCTCATGTTCCTAAAACTCCCCTCCTTGCTCCAACTTGGAGGGGTGCAGAGGGAATGTTTACACAGGAGAAACACACAGACACACCAAAAGGTGGGGGCTGTAGTAGCAGGGGAGGCAGACTCCCGTCGCTAATTATTTTATTTAATATAAAGAGCAAAATGTCTGTCCATATTGTTTACTCTTGTTTCCCATTTTTAATCACAACATATATATATATTTAATCAATCATAAGACCTTTTGTTAATTCAGACCAAACAGATCAGCTCCTGCTGCACTTATCTTTTCTCACACAGCCATGTCCTCATTATTTATACACACACACCAGCACATGGAGAAAGTTGGAACCAGTGAAGGGAATGAATGGTTATATTTATTAAGTCCCCCTAACGAGACTCATCATGTCATTACGTCCTCTTATAAGGGAGGTTCATAGTTCATAAGTCCCCTTAAAAGAGGCTCATTGAGTTGTTACGAGGCTCATGTTTTTATAGTCCTCTCATATATTTTATTTAATCATATTTTGTCAATTCTGGCCAGAAAACAACAAAATACACACACACACATCCAAAACAACACTGAAAATTTCAACTCACACAGCTCGAGCACAGCAATGAACACAATCTTCTCATACACACACATCCAAAAGACAACACTGCAGATTAGACTCACACAGACAGAGATCTCATTTTTGCCACGAATTCTAGCTAGTCAGCCGCTTTTTGTTAATTTCTGCTACCCAATGAGATGAAAATATCCGGGTGACTGGCTTCTTCCGACGCAATTCGTCAATAATGTCAGAGCGGGAGCATATTACACGGATGTATATTTCTTCATCTCCAGTTATAAAAACTGAGGCCCTTCTGCTGCTCCTTCTCTGAGGGCTTTAATATCCAATTTTGCGGCTGATCCCTGTGGTCATCTCCTTACTTTTATCCTCCTCTCATTACACCTTACCCTTTACATTTATTTATTTATTTATTTATATATTCAAATGACCTGGATCCAGGTTACCCCCCAATTTGTCCCTTTAGCTCAATTTCTGACTATGCCTTAGCAAATTGTAACGCAGTGATTAATCCACATATGTCTTACTGTTTACAAAAGTTAAGGTACCTACTTTTTAAACTTGCACGATGTCATTTAACACACCTTATCTTTACAATTAAGCTATTCTAAACCATGTCCTCTACCTTAGGACCTTTAACCTTTAATATTGTATTTCCCCCCTATTTGCGTCATGACATACGCAAATGAAATCAAATTTAGCACAGAGTTCCACTTCACATCAAACAACACAACAAACCCCCACACACATGTTCTTTAGCGGTGTGGATAAACAGACACACATACAACAGCCCCAATGAATGAACCAGTGTTCAGACAAAATGAGAAATTCTCACCGTTTCCAAGCTGTTGGAGGTGCCGCAGTGCACAAATCGTCTCAGTTCAACGTGACGCCAAAGTCTGACGTATATTCTGGTCGGCCGAGAGGTCGCCGTGTTGTTGTAGAAGTTGATGATGAAGGGAAGGACCGCGGACCCAGTACTTACAAGTAAAATGATGTTTATTAAACAAAGTAGTACAGGTCAGGACGAGCTCTAGAGACTCGGAGAAATCACACAGCCAAATGGTGAAGTCTGAAGTCTCCCTGCAAGGCAAGAAGTTTTATAGGTTGGAGGTGGGACCCCAAACCTAGAGATAACATTACATCACACAACAGGGTCTTCAGCCTAAATAAGGACATGTTTAGTATCTTGTAGTGTAAGGCGTCTTCATTGTACAGGTCGAAAGTATTCTCTGGGGGAGAGAGTTAACGCATACATTCCATACCATCTGGGATAGTGTTTAACGAGTGTGAGAGTTTGAGAATCAACACTGAAGATGGTAACATGTCATCGTGGTTTATGACCATGTTCAAAAGAGTTATTTTAGCTAAAATACACCACAGTAGGTCTATCCAATTGAGCGAAGAAGCATTTTTTTCCCTGGTGCGGTTGAAACACGCCCCATAATCACAGCCCAATGGAGCAGTATCAGACTCATATTCTGACTAGAATCAATAACTGTTGATTCTGACTAGAATCATGAGTATGACAACGTCAGGCTAAGTTTGACCTTGAGACAGTTCAGTATCCACTCGAGAGTTGTGATCGACTTTAGATAGAAACCAAATAGTTTGATTTTCACAATAACCAAATGAAAAACACCAAAGGATTTGTTGTGGTTTAAATTCTCTGAGGTCTCGTTTCGAAGTGTCCAGAATATTCAGATTCTCAACATATCTTCCACCAAAAAGAAAATATTTATAATCTACTAAAAAAGGTGTCTATTCTCAGATGTAAAAACGTTCGGTAGCATCTGTTTTCAATCCTTCCTCCACCACTACAAACCTGCTCTGAACTGGTCTAAGTGAAGAGGCTTCCAGCTCCTCGCAGCTCTTTTCATGCTGCTTGCTCAACCCTGCCACTCCCACATCAACCATCAGTCAGCGTGTAATTCTGCTCCTCCAGCTGCAGGGAAGCGTCGGGGCGTCAAGGTTCGACTCTGGAAGCCTCACATCGCCCCGCTCGCCGTCTGCCTGTGTGTGATTATGTGATCGCCAGGCAGCATTCCTCCGCGCTTTGATCACGAGACACTCTGTGTTTTGTCTGTCAGGATGAAACACTGGGCCTCAGGCGGGGGGGACAGGATGGGACACACACACAGAATAATCAGCATTTAAATCCCCAAAATATACCTGCACATGATGGAACCTCCATGGGCTTCATGTGTGATCGTATTCAAAGGCTTTTCACGCCGGTAGCGGATCGGTTTCACGGACCCCGAGGCAACGTGGAGATCAGGTTGGATATTCAACACCTGTAACACCAAAACAAAAGAGTCCACACACTTACACACACACACAGGTGTTACCAGACCCACAATGCCCCACGGTTTGCTGCATTACCAGGAACCTCCACCGCTTCCCGTTTCCATGTCCTTAAGCTGTTCCGAGTGTTCCTAATTGTACTTTTGGTGTTTGCACCCGAAGGCATCATTAGATTGAGTTTTAGCAGACCACTGTTGAATACCTGGGGGAATCTCAACATCACTTAATTACGACCTGGTGTATCAACGCTGTGACGTCACCTGCTGTGATTCTGGTCATCAGGCGTCCGCTCGGTGGTTGAACAGAAAAAACTTTGTGAAACTCCCATTTCCAAACAGAAACAATTACTGCTGGTTCTCACCTGTAAACAGTTCAAACACACACCCACCAGCCTCATAAACCTTTAAATTAGAGGACACACCCTCCCATAGGAATAAGACTCACAAGGCACACAGATTCACACCATGTAACAGCAGCTTCCAAACTGAGATGAGATACAGGAGCTTTTTTTAAACAGTCCTCTCTCCATCTTTCGCTTGTACGAAATTCTCTAAATATGACACGTTGCTCAAAGTCTGACCTTTGACCTTTGACCCACTGCTAAACGCCCCCTGCCCTAACTTCTCCCACAGCATGACTCCGTACTCACCACACATATCTACACCCCCCCTCCCTGCCCCCCACTGCCCCAACACAAGCCTCTGAAACTTATTTTGCCTTCAAATAAAACTCATGACCTCCTGGTTACGACATCAGAAGATATGGTGGCGTTCTCTGTTGCTAGGCAACAGCAACATGGATACAACAGACTTTATTTTATCGTTTCTATTGATTAATGATTGTTTGACGTTTAAACTGTCTTGTTCTTTTGCTTTCATCGATTTTATAGTAAACAACTTTGTTTTGATTAGTTGTGCACAATTAAAGTTTATTATTATCATTATTAGCGAGCTCGCAGGCAGGTCGCGTCTTGTAGAGAATACAAAGAGGTAATGACAGAAAGAAAAGTTGTTTGGAATGTGTATTATAATGAGATTACACAACTCTGTAGAATTCCAATTCATTAACTTGTTGTTTAAAAAACGTCTAAGTTCTGCGGCGTCGGCCGAACATCAGCAAACACGTCGCAACTCGTGAACTTTCAGAAAACTTTGAGTTGCGAGGTCGTGAATACCAAAGAAGGGCGGCATTCAAACGGACTCTTCTCGTAAACATTAACTATCGAACGCAAAGTTTAACTTTTGCGAAACCTCCTTTCAGTCCGTTACCGTTAAACCTCCGGCTCCGGAGAGAAGACCTGAGATCATTGCTGACCATTTCTCCAGGTTTTAAACAGGAGCTGCTGCAGTGTTGACATTTATTTAATGTGTAACTGTGACTCCGGAGCTGCAGATTATTCATCTTGTTAAATCATTTCATTCATTTCATGAATGTATCATCACTCCCTTTGCTTTTCTTTCATATTTTATTAAAGTTACTGTGAGAACAAGGTTTCTCCAAGATGTTAACTTAGCAGGACGTTGTACTGAACTAGTAAAGAGCACAGAGAGTTTACAGAATTAGGTATGAGTTATTGTTACTATGTTACTACTATGTTTTGTGTTAGTTATTTTTGCACTTTGGTGTCTTGTTGTCCATTTTTCACCTTGACATTAAGGTTCAGATTTACATGGTAGTGTGTGTATGTTGGTCTGGAGCTGACTGTGCTGGTATGTCAGTAATGTATAACCAAACTGGCTCCAGGCCAAAGTGACTGGGCGACAGATTAACACCTGTGTGACCACACAGTTCTATGTGTGTGTGTGTGTGTGTGTTTGTGTGTGTGTGTGTGTGTGTGTGTTTGTCAAAGGTGTGGCTCTCAGTCTCGGCCTTTGATTGTGTGAAGTGAGAGATTTATATTATTTATAGCTATCAAATCAGCAGGAATACTATGTGATAAAACATTAATGAATGAACCGTTGAGCAATTTAACCAAAGTCATCCAACAATCAATAGAACAAGTATTAATAAAGTTGTGGGGCTGTTTTTGACCCAATTATCAGGTTTCTGAGATTACTTGACTTCCCTCTGGTCTGCAGATATGAAAAAAATTATCTTTTTGTCCACTTTGTATTTATCATGAATAAGTTGCTATCATCCAACAAGCTTCCAGACACTAAATCACAGTTTTCTGGAGGACAAAAGTAATGTCAAAGAAGTTTAGGGACAAGATTGTGGCGTGCATGCTTATCTGTTATTTTCTTTGTGTATTTTGGTTTGTGTGTGTGTTTGTGATGGATCACTGCAGTGTTCTAAAGGATAATATGGAGGTTTGGCTCCGCCACATGTGTCCCTTTTTTATTTTTGGTTCGTGCTCTAACCCTGCTGGTTTTAAATTAGAGCCTGTATGGCTAAAAATCTCCCGACTAGTCCTGGTTGTTGCCCTGTGTGTGAGTCTGTGTGTGTGTGTGTAGATTTCCCCCTGCAGCTGAACCTCGCTCAGTTTCTTGGTCTTTCTGCAGCTGGGTGGGCTGCTGCACTGATGTATAATGTTCAAAATCATAAATTCTGTTTGACGTAGAACAGCTCCGAAGCAGCAGTTGAAAACAGAAGGTACTTACACTTTTAATTATCCCAGTGCTCAGTAATGGCTTCCAGTTGTTGGCCCATGATGGAGCAATAACAGAAGACTTTCACACCATCCACTGAAAACATGAGTAAAAACTCTGATCCAATTTATGACCACATAAACTCAGCGGTGGGTCAGGTTGCTGCCTGCCTAAACATACCACCGGGTTTTCATACCAGTCGTTCAGGAGTCATACTTCACTTAATACCAGTATCACCAGCTCCAATCCCAAAGATATCTGTGTCGACCTTCAAGCTCTGCTTTGGTCAAACACAATAACACATTTAATTACTCGTTTTTTGCTGCCACAAAAGGTCAGACTTCTTCCTCTGTTAAAGGTCGACTGCCTGGCTGCACCAGAGCGCTGCCGCTTGGTGAAATCAAACCACGCCACAGGCAGACGTGACTTCTCATTTTGGTTTGGCTGATTTCACCCTGACGCTCCTTTTGTCCAGAGCAAACATTCAGCCTGAAGACCAGAGTCTAAAGGAACATAAACAGATAAACAGATCTGTAGCTTTGGTGAACACAGTTGTGTTGGTTGGAGTCTAGTTGAGTTGGGAAGGGGGGGGGGGGGGATTACCTTGACTGGAGGCTACAATGGACATGGACGGTTCTGGCCTGAGGCCGATTCTCAGGTCCGTTGAGTGGATTAGAGGCCGAGCAAACATCTGTAGGAACTGGCCACAAAACAAACTGACCATTAGCAAACACCCTGATGGGAGTGAGACTGGTTTTCACAGAGTAATCTCATTCAGAGAGGAAAACTGCACTGTGCTTATTTGTTTTTGTTTCAGGTTTCTACTCTTTTTGAGCTGCTGAGAGTCGCTGCTCTGTAACTGACCTCTGACATCTATTTTAGGAATGTGGTCGACCTATATTCTTGTCGGTGGTGTCGATGGTGTGTTTTTTTAAGTTCTTGTGTTCTGGGTATATTGAGGTTTTAAGTGAACCTCTGTGAAACCGCTGACGAGGAGAAAATAAGCTCTTATTTTTAAATGTCAGGCAAGTTCAGAGATAAAGTTTTGACCTCCTCTGTGCTTCAGCCCGAGTGGAAACATGCAGAGATACAGCGCAGCTGTTCTGATTGTTAAAGGATAAAGCTGGTATTATTATATCATAAGTAGTTTAGTGCATTTTCAACTGTCTCACAGTCTTTGTCTGCTCAGCTGTCATGAATAAGGATTTATTAATCACACCATCTGCTAATGAAGAGCATGAGATTGAGAGGAAAGCTCTGAGAAAGATGGAAGTTGAAGGACTGAAATAATGTAAATAAAATCTATATTAGTGTGTAAAATAATAGAATTATGCTAGTATATTGTTTGAAGTTTAGATAGAGGTATGAGACTTATTTTATTTTTATTTAATTATAGTCTATACTGTAACATTTAATTTAATTTATATAATTTATAATTAAATAAAATTGTATTCTTTTTATTTCTTTTTATTGAATTATTTAATATATTTGTATTTCATTTTATTTAATTTATTTAATTTAATCACCTGCAGCTCAGTCGTCCCTCAGCTCTCCTCAAACTGAGCCCCGACGGCGCTGATTGGCTGTCAAGTAGTACCGGGCGGGGCTAACCCTAACCATCCGGGCGTGTGATTGGTGGGCTCGAGTCGAGGCGCTCGTTGTGGGCGGGGCCTTACTGTAGCTGGCTGTGGAAGTTAAAGACTGAACATTAACGGGCGGAGGCGCACAAGACGCGAACGTGGACGCGTCACTGTGGATTTTATTCGTTAAATTGTTCGGAGTTAACGATCGATTCGAACCCGTCGGTCACACGGGGACGTTTTCCTGCGCAGAACGGAGGAGTTCAGCGGAGTTCAGCGGAGTTTGAATGGAGTCTTGCGTGTGACGGAGCAGCAAATCCTACCGGTCAGCAAGCAGCTTCTGCGGGTAAACTTCCGGAAGTCCTCCGGGCTGGAACCCGAACACTCTCCAGGATTCCCAGCCGGTTGTTGGGTTTTCTGACCCGGCCCAGTTCGAGTGGAGTTCCCCCCCCCCACCCCCCACCTAGCTAATGACGTGGAGCAGCACGATGAGCAGCGGCTACAGCAGCTTGGAGGAGGACTCGGAGGAGTTCTTCTTCACGGCCAGGACGTCGTTCCTCCGGAAGCCCAACGGGAAGGTGTCCGTGAACAAGGTTCGGAGGGTTCGTCTCAGTCTGTGTCTCTGTCACAACTTCATTCAAAAAACAATGTGTAGAAAACCAACGCTTATTAAAAAAAAATAATGAAATATTAATCAGCTGTTGTCTATTTGCAAAGACATAGTATCTTACTTCAATTCGGCCTTTGTTTAAAATTAAAAACCTGCTGCCATTTAAATGAAATTATCACTTTTTGATTGGCTCACCTGTTCTCAGAGCCAGGGCCGCTGCTACAATGGTTGGGCCCTATGACGGAGTATAATACCCGCCCCCCCCACACACACACACACACACTGTTTTCTTTAAATAAAGTAAAAAATAAACATGTACAGCAATATTCCCTGAATATATACATCTTGATATCTATATATTGCCCCCATCCAGAGTTTTAAAGAAGGTGAAAGGGATCTATTGGCAAATTGTTGTGTTCTTTACCCAAAGAATGATCTCTTTATATTTACATACTTTATATTAAAATACTGTATATTTACATCAGGAGCAGGTCCTCTCTATGGAGGCAGCCATGTTTTTTTTTTACAGTAGCCCCAACTGGACAAACTAAACCCTTTTGAGTTTTTATTACAGCTGAAGTTTACCACAGGTTCTCCTTCATAGGTGTCACTAAATTCTACAAACTGAACCTTATTATTCCTGATTATTCAAACCTAGATTTGAATGAGTTTGTGAGGTGTCTCTTTGCCTGTTGACCGTGGGTCATACGTTGGATTGAGTTACAGTCACACACATTCAGCTCTATCATGTCTCGCAGAACGTGGTCCGTCTGAAGGTGCTGGACTAACTTCTGGTCCACGACTGTGTTCAAGTGTCTCTCGCTCGCACAGACGCATTCACACACATGCTCACAGTGTCTCCAACACAGCTGGTTTGTTCCACGCTTCAGAGACTCTGCTTACTGGAAGAGAATCAAGCTATTCTTCTTCCCTGCCCACTTAGTGTGTGTCTGTGTGTGTGAGTGACATGGGTTTCTCCAGCAGTGATCCTTCAGTGTCCTGTGGCGTGACCCCTTCACTTTGCCATGACGGGCATTTAACACAGGTCCTCATTCCTCGTGGCAGTGTGTGTTTGTGTGTGTGGATGCACAATGTGGCCCATACATGGCTGCCAGAGAGGGTGTGAGCTGTTGTGTCTTGTACTGAAGCTCCGGACCTGGAGCTGGAAGCAGCCTGGTGGTTCCCCGCATGCCGACGGTAATTACCACTGGACAGGGGACATGTCCCTTGGGGGAAATGTGTGGGGCAGCTGCGTGAAATCACTGGTTGTGGGTCAGTAAAATAGGTTATCGTGAGAGTTGATGTGTATTTATGTTCACCAATGAGTATACTTCAATTTCAACAGAGATATTTAAACCTGCAAACACCAGTTTACCCACTGGGAAAGAGAAGCAACTTGATTTTTGCCTTTTTTTTAAAGGTGCAAAGAAAAGCCATTGTAAGTGGGAACTAGCTGGAAACACTGGTGCATTCTTGGTCTTGGTATAAGATAGAAAATCCAGAAGTTGGTGTTGTGAGGTGCTTCACTAACAGTACAAGAAGCTCTAGCACTGTACAAGCAGCTCATTCATGATCTTTAATCAAGGTGCCAGGCTGAAGCCCGAGTGAGAGACTGAAGTTTAATAAGCTGCAGTTTAAACAGGGAGAGGGAGGACAAACAGGAGGACAAAGACGGACATGGTGGACGGTCAAACAGGGAAATGAGATGTCTGGTCTGAAGAGGATTTAGCTGTAGACTGAGGCAGGGTTTATATCCACTCCACATTAACACACACACTCACATAGACACACAAATAACTCCCAAAGACACACACATTCCCGACCCCCCCAACCCGCCCTTTCTGTGGGTGAATAGTATTTCTGTATGTAAATGTCACGCTGACCAGTGCGTCTGTGTGTCTCATGAAAAAAAAATACTCTGGGGTAATCCCACCCAACCCCCAGTACAGTACACACACATACAGTAAAGACAGACACACACACACACACACACACACACACACACACACACACACACACACACACACACACACACACACACACACACAGTGAACGGCCAAAGCTGCAGCTCATCTTCAATTCAAATCATGCTCACAGACAGTAAGCTGACTATGAGGCATATTCATTTTCTCCCAGACGAGATGATGGAAGCTCTCTTCCATGTTGCACCACACACACGTCTGCTGACCTTAATACAAATAATAGAAATAATTTACATAGCACTAATTATTAACTGGGCTCTTATTAAGATAGTCCACCATGCAGGGAGTGAACACACTTGACAGGTCACCAGGTTTATTGAATTAGTGCTAAGGGCTAATTCATTGAGAGATAAACACACACACACGCAAAATCAAACTTAAGAGTTTCCCGTTAACTGGGTGCAGATCAAAAATGAGTGAGCCTAGAACAGGAAATGGTGTTTCCTCATCGCACAGTGAGCTGTGTGTTGACCATCTGTCCGGTTCCCTCACTGTTCAGTGTTTGTTGCTCAAAGGCACTGACATCATGTGACATCATAGTGCGCAGTACAGAGTGTGCGATAACGGGCCGAGGCGTAGGGTTGTTTGTTGACGGCCCACTCCCACACCTGATGGATTTATGGTGTGGTGTTCTTACCTGACTACGCCCGGCAGCCCCTTCGCTTTGTGTTTGTTTCTAAGATACATTGCAACTCGTGTCAAGTCAAGTCAGTTCTATACAAGACAAGTCAGGAACCTGTACTCCTGCCAACTTGGGCCAATGACATCGATTGAAGCCGGAGTTTGCACAATAGCAATTTGGGGCTGGAGCGGCAGTACGAGGCACTCGACCTATCACAAGTCAGCCCCACGAGTCAGTCATCATTCAAGGTGCTTTGGCTTCACTTTTTAGGGGGCTGTCATGTTGTCCTATTTGTCAAAGATGGACGCCGGTACAATCTGGGTCAGCCCCTGATGGCTGGTTGCAGTATATACCTATAGGTTGCACAACAGGAGGAAAATCGAGATGCGTCATCGATCTTTGTTGATAGACTAAGTTAGAAACCCTAAACAGAAGCAGACTCTAGGTGTTTTCCTAAGTGTTTTCTTTGGAATCACTCTAAAATGAAGTCATTCTCTGCTGTTGAGATTTTATCCAAATCACCTTCTGTGGGAAAAAGTACCCATGTTTTATCTTCATCTCTGAAGGGCGACTAATAGACAGACTGAATGTCGTAGAACAGATTCAAATCTTATCTCTCCCTCTCTTTTCACCTCCCACACACTCGCAGTAAGTTATGATATCACAGGTTCATTTTTTATGTGCCGAGACACACCTCATTCTACAGACTTTGTACCCATCTCACCTGTAAACAATCTGTCAGAGCCTTTGTCTGGTGTTTTTTTGACCAGTGTGATGGAAACAATGACACAACACTGTTACCTAATGACCTAACGACCCATTGTCACTGTGTGTCTAGGTTTATGACCAGGTCACCAAAGAGTGAACTCATCTGAACTCAAATCAAACCTTAACAGGGTTACAACTAGTAGTTTTTTTTATTGTTGATGAATCTGCTAGTGGTGGGGGAAAAAAATCTATTTTGCGCCTGCGATTATATCAATACTGTAGCACAAAGTATTGCAATATTTATTTACAATTATATATGTAACAGCCCCTGGCTGGCAAAGCATGACGAGGAGAGTTTCAGAGTTTAAAAGATACCTAGTTTGTGTGCGGAAAGGATGTTCTCCACTGCAGGAGATATAGTAACGGCCAGAGGAGCACTTTAACATATGAGCATGTTGACCAAGCCCTTTTTCTGAACAAAAATGCCAATATTCCCAAATGAATTTAACATTTTGGGTCATGACCTTGCAGGTCTCAATTTGATTGAAGCTCTAGGTTACTCTTATTTATATGATTGAGCTCAGTGTTCATGTGAGAGGTCTCCTATTCAGAAAATAATTACAAAGGTCCTGTGTCCTGAATGTTCAAGGACAAAGTTTTTGCACTACCCTTTCTTAGTTTTTGCACTTCAGTTAATGTGTAGAAGACAATGTTGTTCACAGAATTAAATGTGACATTTGAAGTGAGTTGAGCAGTCTTATTTTCCTCATTTTTTGTAATGCCTTTGAATAATATGGGGGACATGAATCGCAATATATCGCAGAATCGAATCGCAATACTTGCAGTATCGCAATATATCGCAGAATCGCAATACTATTGAATCGTGGCCCAAATATCGCAATACTATTGAATCGTCACATTTTTGCCAATTCCCACCCCTAGAATCTGCACATTATTACTTTCAATTAAATTAATCAGCCACTTAGGGTACATCCTTATATTGTGAACAAATGCCAAATCCGGTGCTCTGTTTCCTGTCCATGTGAATCCAAATCCGTCCTTGCTCACACTCTCCCCCTTCATTTGCTTCCTCTGCTGTCCAGCCTCACCCGTTCTCCTCCTCTCCCCTCCACCCCTCCCATCATCCTTGTTTCTCCTCCATTGTATGTCTCTTCCCGTCGTGTTCTCGGCTCTCTTTCCTGTTCTCAACAGCATCGAGGCCCCCCCGAGTTCAGCTGTTTGTTTGTTCACTGTGTCTGGACTGGTTCACAGCAGGAGGCCTTGGTGTAGGTACCTGCTCGATAGGGATGGGTATCGTTTGGTTTTTATCCGATACCGGTTCCTAACCGATACTTTTAAAACGATACCGGTGCCTAAACGGTGCCTGAACCGATACTTTTTTCAAAAAAGTGCACAAAACGATGCTTGACCAAGAAAGGCTTTTTTTATTGCCAAATATATTAACTGTTTAAAGTAGATTATAAATATAAATAAATACAAAACCCTTTTTAACTTAAAACTATGAATAACATACGAACTGTTAACAAAAGTTTACACTATACTTAAATAAATAAAAATAAATACAAAACACACACACTCTGACTCGTGACTCTGACTTCGGTGCCTGAGCCAAATGAAGACTGAGAGTCGCTTTTCAATCACTCGGAGACCCCCGTGTCTCCGCGGGGCTTCGGCCCCCCGCCTTCGCCCCCCTAAAATGCGGTCACTTTTATGAAACATTTCTCGGCGTGGTCTTCGTTCCTCCCGCCCCGAGCCTTTCCAAGCCGACCCGGAGCCGGTCGCGGCGCACCGCCACGGAGGAAATGCGCCCGGCGGAGGGGAGAGGTCCCGCGAGGAGATCCTCCCCCCCCACCACCTGCACAGAAGCCCTGACGCACGCGGGGCGCGGGCAGCGCGGAGACAAGAGTCTGTCCACCGGCAGCCGCGGCCGACATCCGTGAAGGAAGGAGCGGAAGTGTGAGGAGGCGGGACGAGCGGAGACCTCAGGCTTCGATTGGCTCAGGCACCGAAATGAGGCACCGAAATCTCCGTTGCATTTCGGTCCGGGTAGGTACCGGTTGTATTGGAACCGGTTCTCGGTACCCAACCCTACTGCTCGATGTGCTGTAGTATATCATGTTTGATTCTGGAGATTTTATTCCATCACACCTCTTCATTCTCATTTTGTCTCCCTTATCCTGAAACCACTTCTGTTCTTGAGCCCTGATTCGGTTCCACTCGGCTCACACAGCTCCTGCTCCTGCTGCTGGAATCTCTGGATATTAAAAGTTATAATCTGGCACACATTTGGTACCAGCGCCCAGTTTTAGCTTTGCAGCAGCTTCCTGTCTGACACTGTATCTACGGTCTAAGCCCATTAGTTCAAGTTTCAGTCCAAGCCCAGCTGCCTTCACCCTCTGTGAACCTTGCCAAAGACTACAAGGCCACATCCTCTGATACAGATTAAACCTGTGACCCATTAAGCATCGCTCGTCTCTTAAAATCTCTAAATTAAGTCTTTATTTTATTTAATATTAAACAATACTTAAATACACAAGTCACTGGATCCATCTGTTACTGAAGAAAGAGGATTTCACAAGAGTCTTGTCTTCAGTCTGTAATTAAAGCTCCCTCGGTTGTCACGGATGGCAGGTCAAGCATGTTGTGAGTGATCATGTGTGCGTTTGTGTGTCTTCGTGTGAGTGGAAGTTGTGTTTAGAGTCCTCGCACCCAACCTTTACCAGAGCTTGTACTCACAACACTGCCATGCCAACCATAAACACAGGAGTTGGTGTCGAGAGATCCTTCCTCTCTTTAGGTTTTTATGTTTGTGCAACTCGATTAAACAGTTGCTTAAAAGCTGGTAGGCGACTAGAAAGTTACGTAAGAACTTTACTTAAAACAGAACCTTAACAATGGTTTGTTCTTTTAAGAGCGAATTTACTGAATGTGGGTCTGTTGTTGTTTAGAGAAATCCATCCAGCCTGGTGTTGGAAGGTTTTACTCGAGGTTTGATATCGCTGTAGGTCGACTTTGCCCCGACCTGCCAACAAACACACCGTCTGTCCGACTTTCATTTTCATTCTTCGTGTCCTTTAATGCTCTTTCACACAATTCAGTCAAAGTTTAAAAGATGTGTAAAATGTACAAGGCCCACTATACAGCTCGGTCATTACTTGGGAATAGAGGATCAGGTCAAAAGTTACAGAATTCAAGTCAGGTTTTGTGTGTGTGGTGTGTGTGTGAGGTACAGTCTGTGTTGACCGTCTGCAGGTTACATAAAACGTTTTATGAGCCTCTCCCGTCTCCAGCGCTCAGCTTTTCCAAAGGAAACACGAGTGGAATTGTTCTAAACTGTGCAGCCCTTGCTATCTGTTCAAACAGAACCCGAGTGCCTTTATGCCTGGAAACACACACACACACACCCCTCCATTACAGAAGTGGGCTGTGTTATATAATGAGATAAATCTGCTTTTTAAAGTAGACACCTGCATCATGGAGGAAATGAGGTGTTTGTGTGTCTGGGTTTGTGTGTGTTTGTGTGTCTGTGTTTGTGTGTTTTAGAAAGAAAAGGGGAAAGTGTATAGATAAACATTATATGCAGATAAGATGGATATAAACTGAAGCAAACCCTTCTAATAGTTGACTTATTATTTTAATGAGACATTTATTAACCAGACATGATTTGAGCTGCAGCTACTTTCATTATTGATAAACCTGATCCGTGGACCAATGAGAAGCCTGCGATTGTTTGGCGTCTTTGCTTGAAAATAATCTGACCAATCATTGCAGCAGGCGTTGTCTTGAGCTGCAGGAACTGGAGAAGTCGAGTTAGTGATTTTTTTTTTTAGCTTAAATGCCAAATATTCAGTGGTTCCAGTTTCTCCAGTGTGAATATTTCTCTTGGTCACACATAAGTGTTGACATTTTTCAGCTGCAGCCTACAGTGTGTTCTACCCGGTCTTATGTGCATGGTCACAGCTCATGAGCCTTGTCACCAGTGATGAATTAAACCACCAGCTGCTTCAAACAGACCCTGTTGTGTCTGGTTCTCGTCCAAACTTCTCTGAACAGGTGGTGAAGTGGTCTTGAACCCCCGCCCCACTTTCCTTCTCCTTTCCTCAGCTCGGTCTCACCTCTCTGTGGAGGAACTGACCACCTGTAGCATCATAATTCAAGGTCAACGGGCAGCAGATGTCAGATGTCGCCCTCCACAGGGACACAAGTAGTTTTACTTTTCACCAGTAGTGGCAGACAATCCAAGACTTCCTTGCAAAATGCTGCTGCTGATGCAGAAAACAATTATTCTGCACAATATAGTTCAATTACTCTGAATAATCTCACTCTTGTTTAGTAAAAGCAGTAGATAAAAACGTGACCCTGTCAACCGACTCTTACTTTAAACAGTTTTTTCTAGTTGAAAATTTGTCCTGCTTGTATCTGAGCGAGTGGGACTTCCTGCCCAGCCTTCTCCGTGTTTATACACTCGGTAATGAAGCCTACGTCGGTGGATGTCTGCCGCCGGGCGCTGTCAGCTGCTCTGTCACACACCAGTGTTCAGGCTCATCTGGGAGCAGTTTAGGGCGGCTGTGATCTCTGGTGCTCGCCATTATCACCAGACCGCAGTGCACTTTGAGGTGGTCGCTGCTTTTTGTTACGTGCAGAGGAGAAAGTGAGAGTCGAATGATGATGAACGACGGCAGGTTCACAGCGACGGTGTGGGTGTGTGTGTTTGTGTTGGTGTGTGTGTGTGTTGGTGTTTTCATTCAGTGCCATATGAGCAATGTTACCCCTCAATTTAACATAGACATACAAAATACATATTGGCTTATATTAAGTTATTGTGGATCTTATTTATCTGATGTAACGGGAAGTTGAATAAAAAAATATATCACGTGATATTATAGTGAGGTAGTATTTTGGTTACCTTCAGAGATTGCCAGGCTAGCGGTTTCCCCCCCCGTTTCCAGTCTTTATGATTAGCTAACAGGCATAAGCATTATGTAGATATGCTTCATGGTATTTATCTCTGAATCTCAATATATGAGCTGAAAAAATTAAAGTTTGACATTCTGCCTATCAGATGCAGTTAAACTGCTATTAAATCAGTTTTATGTGAAATAAGAGAACATTAGACTGTTATTGTAGATAACAGTCTAATGTTCACACACCATCACATGCCTAATGTGGGGTTTACTTTACAGTAATGATGGACTCACAGACATGCGTGCAAACAGCCCATAACACTGTGTGTCATCGTTTGTTTCATGTGACACTTTAAATGAAGCAACAATCTCACACACACACACTCATGCATCTACAAATCGCCTAAGCTCTGTTGGTTTTGAATGCCGTGTCTGATTGTTCTGTTGATGTGTTTGTGGTGGTTTTGAACATTAGGATTTGGGCACGGCGGTTGTACACGTTTATCACTGCTTTGTGTTTTGGCTGGAGTCATGTGGGATAATGTGTGTTTTACAGTGTGTTGTTGTATGTTGTTGTGTGTTGTTGTGTGTGTGTGTGGAGGCCTCATTCATGCTCTGATAAAGGGATTTTCCACTGTTGCTGAAGTGAAGGGTTCGGTCCGACAGTCGAGTGACAACACAGTCACGATCGCTCACATCTCACAGGTATTGTTTACCTGGTTTCCATTATCAGTTCCCCCACAGACACACCTGCCTTTCACATCCCCATTGTGTCCATTATACCAGTGACCAGTAGTGACTGTGAAACCAGGCAATGTTATTTAAAACTCATTTCTACTTGTTCCCATGAGCTATTAATACCAGCTGACTGTACAGGATGAATTATCAACTCTTAAAATGAGATCCTCTATTTAATGATCGTTGATGAAGTGAATCTGACTGGCTCCTGGTTTCGATGCTTCAGGCCCGACTCACTGTGTCTCCTCCGAACTCTGCTTTCATTATCCTTTATTACGGGTGTTGTGTTTGTTGTGTTTTTACTTTTTCTTTGGTCGCTTTTCTTGGAATTATGTTGAGTGTTTTTGTGGCTTCAAGCATTTCTTTAAAAGCTTCACAAGGCGGTTTCTTTCAAGTTCATGACGTGTCCTAAGTGTTGTAGTTAAACATTTTACAACACATGACCTTAAGGGGTTTCTCATCTTAGGTTGTGACAGTATACACGCATCAATGCAAATGAGCCTTTATGGTCATTTAAATGCAGATTTAATATTTCTGTATTTCTCTTTTTCCTTTCTCTAGTTATAAATTAAATATATTTGGGGTTTGAGACTGTTGCTCTGACATTCATTCATTAATCTGGAAAAACATGCAGCCTCACATACATGATGTGTGCAGCTGCCAGTCGACTCACACTCTCCAGAGGAAGTCTGGCTCGTTGTTGGCTCATCATCCTCGAGCGCACACTCCTCTTTTCTCTCACCGCCTTTGCTGACAAGAACCCTGAAGTTTCATAATCTCAGCCCACACATGCTTACTCACTGCACACTCACACTCCCATACACTGAAGTACACACTTCTGTGAATCTGTTGCTCAACTCTTCTTGGGATAGCAAACGCACAACCTGTACAAAGGGTTGTTTCTTTCACCTTTTACTCAGTCTTTTGCAATCATGACACCAGAAACTGTTAATCATACATGAACTGTGTGTATTGGATATCTCTGTCGGGCGTGTGTGAGCCCAGGCCGAGCAGTAACCCCCCCCCCCCCCCCATTATCTAGCTTGTCTAATGAAACCCATTTTTCATGCGAGTGGGAGTGTTTCCCAGCCTCCAGCTGACAGCAGCTACAGTGTGAGCTGCCTATCAAAGTGGTCGTACGGCAACTGTGTCGTTTTTTTAATGTCGTATTTATCTCCAAAGCAACAACGTTAACGGCATGATTAGTAGCTGAGTTCAAGATAAATATAGAATATTAAACAGGAAGTTTGCAACCTTGTCTACAAGGTTGCAATAAATGTTCTTTTCTTGTTTTTCTCACCTGCGTCCTTAAACTTCACATTTCTCTCCTTTCTCACCCTCATTCTTCAACCTCCCCTTCTTACTCTTAATATCCTTCTACTCCTGCCGCCTCCTTTTGCTCCTCCATCTTTGTTCCTTCCTCCACCTTCCACCTCCTCCTCGGTCTCGGTAAAGGTATAGAGACGATGGAGCTAATTCTTCTGGGTGGTCTCCTCCAAACCGAATCCTTGTGGTCTCCTCCAAGAGTTGAACCGTAGCTTGGGTGTCCTTTTCCTCTGCTGTCTGTGTTTTCATGTTGAACCTACTGAACCACACTTGACATATACAGTCGGTCCAGTTTGGCAGACGTCACGTTGCTGAACGCAGCCTCGTCTCCATGTGGTCCGTCTGGTTTATTCTGCAGGTTTGATTTCTCTGTTTGCAAAAACAATAGCTTGAATTTCTTCCTCACGTCTTCCATCTTCTGAAGAAAATCTGATTTATTTACTGAAAATGATACCGATGAGAGAGACGAGAAAACAATGAGACCGGCACCTGTAGGAGCTTTGACGCTCTGGAAGCCACCCAGGTGTAAATAAAAAGCGATTAGTGGTTATACCAAATGGACTATGTTGGTTATTGAATGGCGTTCAGTGTTAAGTGCTGCAGAGCAGAGATGCAGAGCTCTATAAAAGGCTTTAAGGATGCTGCACTGTATCTACTGTATCCTCGTCCATTAGCTCGGGAATGTCCACTCGAGCATAAGAGTTCTAGCAACTGTTTCTCTCCATTAGCTGAGGTATGTGTGTTTCTAGGTAGGAGCTCTTCCACTGGAGCTGCACATGTATGCAGCGTTGTCCGTGCATGCGTGTGGTCATTAGTGCAGGAATGCTGGAAGGAAAGGTGTGGCCGACATCAACTTCCCCCTGTGGACTCAACAGGAAGTAGCACAGAAAAGGGAGCGAAGGAGGATGAGGAGGGTAAAAAAATGGTTATGACATAGTTCGAGGACTAATAACGATAAAACCAACTAGGATCTAGTGAGTTTAAAGGATTTACAGATTGGATCTATAGGAAGAGGAGACGGCTTTCAAATGAAGGTGGTGGGAATATTGTGTGTTGGGCTGGGGCGGGGGGGGGGGGGGGTTGTTTTAACAGGTCTCTAGAGTTCAATAATTTCCGAGGAAGTTCCTTCAAAAGAATTTGAGTTATTAAGGCTAATAATGTGTGAAATGGAGACAGTGTTCTCCTCCAGTAGAATGATGATGACACAGCATTTAGCTAAATGTAATGACTTCACTTTAGTCATTTAAAAAATGCAAAGCTTGATGGAATTCTGAGGATGTAAACACAGGAACAAAAATGTCTTTCTAGAGCTTTTAAAGAATATATGTCACGTTCAGTTAGCACAGCTCAATCATTGTGTTTCTTCTGCCTGTAGCTCCAACAACATGCAAACTCACAGTCTGGTCCTTCAGGGTGTGTTCAGCCAAGCTAAGCATGTTTTGTCTACACACACACACACACGCACACACACACTCTTTGCATGGTGAAGTCATCTGTTTACAGACGAGCGTGACAGTGCTCAACAAAAGCAGGAATGCTGCAGGTGTGTTATCAAAGGTTGAGAAAGAAGATGACATTTCTGTCTCCCACATCATCCAGTCTAAAGTTAAACCAGCAGCTTGAGAACAGGGAGAACCTGACACAGAGATAATTATAAAAACCTTATGAGATTCTTGTTCTGTGTTTCTCTGTTTCTTCTCAGGCCCGGAGCTGTTTGCTCATCCTCTCTTTTTCATAATTCACTGTTTCATTTCTGCTTTTCCCAGCTGTGGTCATTCTCTTCTGCTTTTTAATGCTCTTCAGTTTAGTGGAAATACCTACAGCATGTAGACATGAAATTAGATTATTCTCTAAATATGTAATTCAATGTTAAATACTACTACTTTTTATCTTTGTCCTATTGGAGAACAACCAATGAACGACAAAGATGCAGATGATGTTGTGCAAGATATCCAAAGAACCATAAGTAGCACTGTGCTCATATAAACATGTTTGTAAACTTGACAGGACATAGTTCCTGCCAAGAACACTAGAGTCGAATACTGGGCTCAGTCAAATATTTGTCTTTCTATTGGCTACAAATCAATCAACTTGTCTTGAGAACTTTTTAAACTGTTTCAAACAATTTTCCACATGAACAACGTAAATCTCTCATGTGCGATGATGTGATGCAACGTTGTAAACTGCTGTTACTAGAGGCTTTTAATATTCATATTTGTCTTGTCTCTATTGAAACCTTCAGTAGTTTCTGTGCTTGTCTTTTCTCTCTGTCCTCTCCCGTGTCTTTCAAGTCCAGTGTTGATCTTATAGCTTCAGTGGGAGGGTTCTCTGTGTTCTTTAACAGGACCATGATCTCATGTGTTGCAGCTTCGCTCTGCTCTGCTTCTCCTGTTTGGATTTGTTCGCTCTCTCTCTCCCTCTCAGTTCCTCTTAACGCTCTCTGCCCTGCACGTCAAATAATCTGATTAGGACAAACTCTCCCGGGAGATGCAGCCAGTAACGGCTCCTCGGCCTTGTTTCACCAGCTTTGACATAACAAGGCTTTTTTTCTGACTGCAGCTAGTTAAAATACTTTTCTTTTGAATTTAAAAATATATTTATATCATCTGAGTCTCGGGTGCAAAGATTTTACTCAACATAAAACTGACTCTTGCCTCAAAGACTTTCATTATTTGGGCTGGAGAGGTTTGTGTCTTGTGATGATAAAATGTTGTTTCAGGAGCTTCTTCACCCTGAGAAGAATAAAAACCCTATATGAGTCAACAGGTTGCTACAGGCCTCCAGTATAATAAAGGAGAATTTGTTTTTGGCATTTTCTCAATGGCTGTAAAGTTTTACAAGAGGAGACGATGCCAGAAATAGGATAAAAGTTTGTGGTGGCAACCTTAATTGTAGCTTAGCACAAACCTGCACCTAAATTCCAGCGGTTAAATAGATTTTTGAGTTGATTGAGTTCATACTAAGAAACAACAGTTGCCTAAATCCATTGAACTCGCATTAAAAGTTGGATGGAACGACAGCTTTTGTTAAATAACATAACAAACATAGATTGAATGAATGAGATTAACTGAACCACGACTGTAGATCGCAAGTCACTAATCTTCTTGATCACCAGGTTTAGCTTCTGACACACAAACAAAAACACACAATCCCAATTCACCAGAGGAAGGATTTCCCTGAGGCAGGGTAATTTATCTTGTCATTCATTTTGAGTTGCTTCTTTCTTTCCAGTCTCTGTTTGTCTCTGTGGACGATGAGAGGACAGTTAATCTCCTTACCTGTCTCTTCCTGCTAAGACGCTTTGACTCATCTGACCTTGCTGGTGCTTCAGGTTGACGCAGATTGTGGGAAAAGGTCAAGTTTAGCGTGAAGGATCATGGTTTGATGTCTTAACGAATTGGTAAATAACAATTCAGACGGGTCAACATCACCTTTTATATCTCCTCTGTATCTATATCTCTATTGTGAGCAGGCAGTTAGACTGGTAATCCTGTTCTGAGTTATTAAACCTCTTAATGCCCACAGTGTTAAACTCTCTCCGAGCTGCAGTGAGTGAGTGTGTGTGTGTCTGCTGTGTTTGTTGTATTGGCACCTTGTCTTTCACTGGAGCAGTGTGTGCTTTCCATATAAGGGTGTGTGTGCCTTCAGAGCCTCCCTGGATTGTGCACTATGTGCTTGCCTGTGTGTGTGTGTGGTTTTTAATAGATGCCGAGCAGAGCCGCACTATGACCATGTAAGCACTGACTACACAGGGGAATTAAACTGTCTTAAGACTCTGAATCGACATACTGACATACTCTACACATACATAATATAACTCTTCATGTGTCTTGAGGGAGAACTTTACCCGTCTGTCTGGTGATGTGAGTCCAGGGTGTTGCTGTGTCCCTCGGGCCCTCTGGTACACCACAGGTTGTTCAACTCCTGCAGGAGACATTAGACTAAGTCATTAGATTCATATTATATCATATTATGCCAATGTTGAGCGGCTGCAGCAGATCCCTCAGGCTGGAGACGTTTGATTGTTCCAGTGAACATCTGATGATGCAACAAACTAGGTTTTGTCCCGTGACCTGATCTATATCTCGACACGTGTTTGAATCTGACTCCACTTGATTTGATTAATCAGGAGAGTTCATCGAGTCACATGGCGTCTGTTCCGCTCCCACGTCTGTACATGTGTGTCTGTCGTCTCGATCGGGAAATTCCCTATCAGCTGACCATGTCACTTTCTGTGGTTATTTATACACAAACACGGTGAAGACTGCTGACTGCTGCTCTCCCATACATTAGCCACACGTGCCGACGTGCTGTCCACACACTTCAGCCTCCAGTCCGTCAAACTGAGGACTGCTCTGACTCGCGGGACATTGTCTTTCTTTCTTTCTGGCGTTTGGGATTGTTTTGTGCATGACTTGCGTTGCTTTGTCCTGCAGGAGGTCTCCAAGTTTTCTCTATGATTAGAAGTCAGTCGCTCAACATGGGACCCGGGTCGACTGGAGCTGTGTTTTTGTCATGCGCCAACCCTTTAGCAGTCTGGCCCTGTTCACACTTTCAGTCTTACATTATTTTGGGGGAACAGTTAAATATGTTTGGCTTTACCTGCACTGAGTTTGTGTTACTGTCCCTCACACATAGACATGAAGTTTACTTGTGCTAGAAAACCTCTGTAGCACCAAAGCTACTGCATCTGCAAAAATAGTTAAGATACAGCCTCTACAAGTTATCTGCTGTATGGGCCGGGTCACATGAAGAAAACCACTGTGCTCTATTTTGCCCCAAAGCAACGTGAAATGTCACAAAGTACATGTGCAGCAAACAAGCTTCACTACTTGTCTACTACATGTTTTCCTTTGCAAAGGTAAAGAATCGAGTCGACTTCTATCAGGTTTCAGATATCGTATCTTTGCTGAATAGTTGATTTGTCTGCAGTATACGTTCTGCTTCAATAATCCAAACAGAGACTGTTTCATAATGATCGAGGTCGAACCCGTGACTGATCAGGACGTTTTTCTTGTCGTTGTCTCTGCTTCAGGATGTGGAGAAGGAGAGAGAGCTGCGGACGGAGTTCAGCAGGGAGGAGATCAGGCAGAAGATCGAGCAGTACAACTGTGTAACCAAAGACCACCTTAAAATGACGCAGGTGAGTGGAGAACACACACACACACACAGACACACACACACTGGCTGAATCAGTGAGTTGCTGGTGTTGAGGTTACACCGTCCACGCAGCCTTCCCTCAGCAGTCACATCAGAGCGAAGTGATGATATTCCTGCTATTGTTCTCCCCCCCACCGTGTTTAACTTGGCAGCGGTGAAAGGTTTCTGCAGCTGGATTCACACCACGAGGCACTAAAACTCTGTTACATCCAGACCAGTGCAGATGAGGAGGTTACGTTCTCTCAGACATTCACCGGATGATCACATGAATAATCCTGAAAGCTGCTGCTTAACATGTTGCATGTGTCAGAGCTGAGGGAATCACTCAGGTCTGAGAACAGAATACATACAAATCACAGACGTGCACTTTGGACCCTACACACTTAGCCATGCCTTCTTTTTTATTTTTAATTCCTCCCTTTGTCTAATTTATCACTTCATCTGTGATGCAACACTTGTCCTGTTCAGCTCTTGTTCTTATCGATCCTGTTTGTCCACTTGTGACTTTTCATGCTCACGCACGTATACACACGTACGTGCAGCAGCAGACCTGATGGCTCCATATGGAGCGATGAGATTAAGATGCTCTTTCTCTGTCTGGCACCATCTGTCCTGCAGGACACGCTGGGTTTACTGGTTTCATGTGGAGGGATCATACAACACACACACACACACACAAACCTCAGCTCTGGAAACATTTTATTCATGTCATGTGTTCAAATCTCTGGTGGTTGTGTAAAAATGTATATTTCAAAACTTTAAAGTGAAGTTTATATTACTATTTTGTGTCATTGATCATCAAATTAATTGTCACTGTAATTGATTATGAAAATAACCAAAGTCTGAAAAAGTGATTTAATATTTTCATCGCTTTCTTCTTTACATTTTAAATTAGCTTTAGTGTTCTGCAGATTGTACAAGGTTTATAATATTTGTATAATATTTACAGTACACATCTCTCTCTCTCTGTCTCTGTCTCTCAGAGTTCCTCTGGTGTTTACACCGGTTTCGTCAAAGTCCAGATGGACTTGCGGAGGCCGGTGACGGTGCGGGGGGGTCAGAGAGGAGCAGGAGGAGCAGGAGGAGCCGTGGTGCAGGAGGCTTTTTATCTGCCCCGCGGTGTCATCAACACCCTCCACATCAGCTCCAATAACACAGTCCGCCAGGTGGGCAACACACACACACAAATCAACACTTCACAGCGCTGGATAACTTAATTACCATCTGAAGACATATGGCTTCAAGTTGATGTTGCACAGAAGCCGACTGATGTTGAACTTTAATTAAAAACTTTGTTAACCTGAACTGATTAAGAACATCAGTGTCACAGCAGCAACTGAACTTTCAAGCTTACAAACTGAGAGAGGGAGTAATACGTCCTCACTGTGCTCTACAATGCGTTTGCAATATATGTCGGACCTTTGTTAAATTGCTATTGATAAATACATGATATTGATATTGTTTTAGAATAGAATCTGGAGATTTAGAGCATTTTAAGCGGTGTAAAATAATCTGTCAAGGTCGTTTGAAGTCCACTAGACACCACAACGTTCCTCCACTGACGCCACCAAGGCCAGACAGTCCCTCGGGTGGAACAGTGTGTTTTAAACTGTCCCTGAGCTCGTCGGTGTCAATGTGTCTGAACCGTTTTGTCTCATTGTCTCATTGTCTCGTCCTCGTGTGTCCGCAGGTGATCGTCGCTTTGTTGAACAAGTTCACAGTCGCAGACAACCCGGCCAAATACGCCCTTTACAAGCGCTACCGGAGAGAGGAGCAGGGTAAGACTGAGCTTACAGACCGCATGTGTGTGTCTGTTTGTGTGTGTGTCTGTGTGTGCGTGTGTGTCATAGTGTGAGGGAGTGAAAGCGACAGGACTGGAGACTGTGTTTCATTCCCCTGATGCCAAGCTCCATCTCAAATGCTTTGGCACTGACATGGTGCCGACTCTGTGTGTCAGTGTGTGTTAATGCGTGCCACTGTGTGTTTGTGTGGTTGTGTATTTCTGGTTGCCTCGCCCTGACTTCGCCGGATGCCTGAGGGATCCCCCCCCACTATCAACAGCTAACCCATGAACACTCACACATATACACACACTATGAATCAGCAGCTGTTGCAGCTTGTTGGATTTTCAAATGTTTCCTCCACCTCAGGAAAACCCAGTTTATTCCCCTCGTACGTGAATGTAATCAACAAAACAAAGTGAATTTTGCGACTTTAATGTCTCGTTCAAAGTCTGTGAAACATTTTGCCTCCAGACTTTTATAGAGATTTAGTTTCCCTCTTCAAAAGCTGCTGTCACAAAAGCTTCTGGTTTTCTCTCATTACACGACATGTACAGTGAGAGTCTGCTAATAAAAACCCTGTCTAGACACATGTCTGACAACAGATGTGTTTTTAACTCCTAATGTACATGAGGTCGTATATAAAACCTCCAAACAATGGTTGTGGTGAAGCTTTAATTCAGTTCAATGAACAAGGAGAAGACGAGTTGTCTAGAAATGCAGAAACGGGTCTGACCTTCAGCGGCTCCAGTGGAGGTCGTTCGTCTGCCTGAAGGAAAAGAACAAAGATTCAGAACAACTGGTCTGTTGTCGGTTCAGATCACGTCAGAGGCTTTTTGACATTTAGTTAAATTCTCTGTTGTTTTCTGTTGAGAGTGGGATGAGAAACTCTGGATCTACGGTGGCTCTGAGAGCTCAAAACAACTTGAACAGACAAAACACAAGAACAAGAGCAAAGTTATTATCATTTTGACTTGTGCAACGTTTAAGAGATAAAGCTGCAACATACAAAGAAGATAGAGCTCAGAATAAATGTACAAACAAATACAGAAAATACACAAATGTGCGTCTCATATTTCACATTCACTCTCTGTCTTTGGAAATTACTTGTTGTTAATGTGACGCACACTTTGTTTGATCCTCTGCCAGGACTGTTTTTATGTACAGACACACACACACTCACACACACAGAGGTTAATTTAGTCTCCATGCCGCCATTAGACCACATATACACAGGGAACTCTGTGGTCGCTGCAATTAAATTGTGTGTGTTGTGTTGTTGTGTGCGTTGCAGTGTACGTGTGTAAGCTGGCTGATGGCGAGCAGCCGTTGTTTCTGCGTCTGGTGGCCGGACCCGACACAGACACACTCAGCTTTGTGCTGAGGGAACAACAAATCGGAGAAGTCATGGTAATATCACACCTCTCCTCCTCCTCTTCCTCCTCTTCCTTCTCCTCCTCCTTCTTTATCGTCTTATTCTTCCTCTTCATCTATATCTTCCTCTTTCTCCTCTTCTTATCTTTCTCTCCTTCCTCTTCCTGTTCTTCTTCCTCATCCTCCTCATTCTACATTATTTCTCTTGATTCTCAGTCCTTAAAAACTTTATTAATAAACACATGAATTCCAAGTTCTTTACATCAAACCACTCAAAGTACATAGACAATAAAAATATAAATACTTCAAACAAACAAATATCTAAATGGTTTTGTTTTCTTCTTCGTCTCCTCAGTGGGACGCCTTCTCCATCCCCGAGCTGCGTAACTTCTTGCGGATCCTGGACAAGGAGGAGAAGGAGCAGGAGGAGGCGATACAACGCCGCTACGACTCCTATCGCCACAGACTGCAGCAGGCCATGACGGAGGTCCGACGGCCTTCTCAGAGGATTTAACCTCCACTCAACAGGACTACTGCCCCCTAGAGGGACGGAGGAGGGGATTTGTTTTTACCTCCGCATCAAAGGAGGAAAATGCTGTAATTTCTGATGGAGAGAGGGATGTGAACAGAGGATAAGAAGGAGGATCCTGCATTTGAAGGAGGATACCGACGGAGGGATGATAAAGGACAATAAACACTGAGAGACAGCCGGTGAAGGACAAGCGAACAAAGGGATGAACGGACAGAAATCGGACGGACGATGCTGGAGTTTGATTCCTGCTCGGCTAAAGACTTGGAACTCGCCGCCTGCTCTGCTGCGTCTGCCTGCGAACACCAAAGATTCACTGATTTGTGCCAAATTCACTCATCCTCTCCCTCGTTTTCTCCCTCTCCGTCCGTCCCTCTCTCTCACCTCTCACTCTGTCCTGCTGTCACATAATTTATGCCGATTATCTGACTCCTTTGTTTCCCCCAGTTTTTAATCCTCTTCTGAATCTGTGAGCGACTCGAGGCCATATGTTGAGTCAGAGTTTAATTTAATTTGTTTTTGAGGTCTGTACATATTTTTTTCCTTAATTTATATGGGTGAAGCTTTTTTATTTTATTGTTTTTTTCTTTTTAAAACAAAGTCTTATTTGAGTTTATTCTCCAGAGGCAGAGAAAAGTTTATCCAGACTTCTACAAGAAGTAAACACACAAAAACAACACAAGCAGCACAAACCACTGGATGTAATGTTTTCACAAGCTGTAATACCACCGGAAATCACGATACTGTACCATCAATATATTTATCAAGTTGCTATCGTTGATGAGTTTTGTCTAAATGATCGTGAAAGTGACTAAGGAACAAGCAGGTTGAACCTGTGGAGTCTTGAGTGTGCCAAAGAGAAGATGCTATTATTCAGTTATTATCTCAACTGACATTTGTTTTTATCTTGTTCTACTTTGTGTTAGTTTCACAGAAATATGACAAATTAAACATTAAATATGAAACGGGCTTTTTGTTTGTGATACGTAATTTAATTGCAAATGTAATCAATGTTTATTTTTTATTATTATATTGAATTTTGGCACACTTAAGATTCCACAGAGGTTTTTGCCTGAAAATTTGTAGTTTCTGAAACAGACACGAACTCTACGACTGACGCGTTATCGATGAGGAACGGTTTCAATAAGTAGAAAAGAATAACGTCTCCGATCGGAGCTCGTGAGGACAGGAAGTCGCTGGTGGCGGTGGAAGTGTTTGTCGTTGAGGGTGAAGTTGACGTAATGAACTGGTGGGATTTTAAGAGTTTTAAGAGTTTGAGCTGAAGTGAACTGACGTGATTTAGGGAGACGTGACCTCTGACCTCGGAGGAGGGAGGAAGCGACGATTGAACGGCTTCTGGAAGTCGACTAGAAGGTTTAGAGGAAGTAGAAAACGGACATTAGATGGAGGAAGGAAGAAACGATAAGAGAGGAGGTTAAGATTTGTTGCCATAGGAGGTAATTCATGAGAAAGATTGTTCGTAGAAGCTGTGACCTTGAGAACAATGACGGCGTTCTCTGTTTTTGTTGCGTATATAAAACCACCTGTAATTCACCGCCAAGAGCAGAAAGCTTCAGTGGACGGGAGGATAACAGCTGCATTGTCCTGCTCTCGTTCATTGTGCTTCTCGTCTTCGTTGCTCTCTTATCTCCAGTTGGAACGTGCAGCCTCGACCTCCACGTCAACCCCAGACTCCAGCTTTTTGTCTGGTGGATAAAAGGGGGAAACATTACAGAGAAGAACAAGGAAAGTAGAACGTTAGAAGAGGAGGAATATGGAAAAGAGGAGAAGATTAAAGATAAACGTGCTGAAGAAGAGTTGAGGTTCATGAAAGGTTTCTTTCAAAGTCACAAAGGCCTTTTCATAGCTGCCTTAAATATATATATAAATATATATGCAATATCCTCTTTGGCTTATGTAGTTTATCATTAATGACACATAGACCAGAGAGGATTGTTTCTAGTGTAGTTTTGTAAAAGTTATTTTTTTTAGCTTTTAGAATCAAGAGTTTATTCTAGATTTTCAGGAAACGACTGAAACTGTAAAAGACAATCATTTAAGTAAACAACACTGCGAATGAAAAACTTGTTTGAATCGTTGTGATGAATGAAAACAAAGATACGATGCTTGTTCCAGCTGCAGGTGCTGAATGAAGTCGAACTGACAGTGCTGTGGTTGAGACTGGTTGTACTGGTTGCACGATACCGCCGTCCAGTGGACAAACTAACTACTACTCCCTCTTCTCTGTGTCAAACGCATTGATCATAGATTTTATTTTCATTTGTTATAAACAAAGATATTTTTGTGGTGTTGCCTGGAGCAAAGATATATGAGAGGTGTCTTCCCATCGGAGGGAGAAACATATTTAGTTTAGAGTTTTATTTAAAGGGGTTTTTAAACCTGATTTATTTACTATCAAACACTGGGATAAATGTATGGAGGGGGGAAAAAGGGCCTTAAAGAGTTTACTCTCAGAAGAAGTGGTTAATAAACCCTGATATCTGATTTAAATTTGTACTATTTTTTGTAAACAAAATATCAGGATGAGAAATTCAAACTTTAAACTTAATTCTGTGCTGCCTAGAATTGGCAAAATACCAAATTGGGTGTTGATTGATAAAAAAACAAAACAATTCAAACTAATTTGGCCACTTTTTGCCTCCATACTGTAAAATTTAAAGTGATACACATGTCTGCATCTTTAAGCCATGTTGTTTGTGTAAATTCTAAACAACTTTTGCTGATTAAACACATCAGACCAGACTAGTATCAATATTTATATTTTTATTTTTTGGGGGCACTTTACCTTTTAAATTCAGGGAAGACAGGTTTTTATTTTATTTTTATTTTTCCCCAGTTTAATCCTAAAAACCTCTGCTATCCTTCTGTGTACATTATCTTAACATCTAATACTCTTGACGTTGTCAAGAGATGTTGTTAAGCTCTACTTATTGTTATGTTTTTTTTATTTTATCATGAAAGTAAAGTGTGGCAGAATAAGTTTTATTTAGTTTTGTTCTGTTTCAGCTGTCGACTGTGAAACGTTTGGTTGAATCCCGTCTCTCACAAGCTTGTCCTTTTGTACGTGATACCTGTTTTCACCCCCGGGCTGTTTGACTTCAAAGCTTCTGAATTATCGTGCATAGAAGCAGTCGGATGAAATACTTTCTCTTAAACGCTGTCAAATCTGCTGCTTATTTAAATTCAGCTTGTCGATCAGTTGATATTTCACGGGATGCCAAAGATCTGTGTCGCTCTTCTGCCACTTGTTCATTTTATTTTGTATTATCCACTGATTCTGTTGGTTTTTGTGCAGAGAGAAATATCTAAAACAAAACTCACACACAGGTTTTTTAAATTTCACACCTGAGCTGAAAACCCCAGAATCGAAGTCGTGTCCTGAATCAAACAGGATGAAAAGAATTTAAGTTTCTAATCCTCGTCCTGATTAAAGTTATTTATTTCCCGATTCAGCTCAGATGTAGTTTTTGAGTTCAGTCCCGTGAGCTCGGCCGTGCCTTCGTGAAGCAGCAGAGAAACGTTCTCCTCGTTAGACGGAGGCAGGTTTCGGTGTTGGTGTCTCTTGTTCTGTTGGAATCAAACGTGGCCTTTTCCTCCCACGGAGGTCGGGCTGCATCTATTAAAGGTGAAATTAAAACTCAGAGCTTTGTGTGTTCAAGTCTTTTCTATGTGTGTGTGTTTTCTTTATCAGGCTTCTTAACTCCATCAATTTCTGTTAACTTACTTGATTAATAGATACATTTATCTAATGCTACTTTGACCAACACCAGAATGAACAATCCAGGATTATATTTCATTATTTGAATTCATTCTCCCTCTCATTCTTCTTACTTTTAATTTCCAGGTGTAAGAATGTAAAATATTTTTTTGTCTTTAAAGTTTACAGGGTTTTCATAGTGACACAAAATAACAAAAATTACAATTACATTTAAGATGTAATCATTTGTTGTTATACTGTTTCATATTTATTCAGAAACTTAAGATCAAAAAATGCAAACATTTCAAACTATGACAAAGTTGGGAATTCTTAACTCTTTTCCTAGTTTGCTAGTTAAATTAATAAGAGTAAATTGAATTTGCATAATCTACAAACTTCATTAGAGTAAATTAAACTAGACAAATCAAATCGTACTGTTAGAAAACCCTAGCTTGTTTAAAATGTGATCAGTGTAGTTTCAGTGTTTTCCTCAGTGTTTTGGCTGAGGACATCCCTCCTCTTGTCCCTCCTCAGCTCCTCCTCTTGTCCTCTGGTTGACCCCAGACCCCCCCCCCCCCTGTTGTTGTTGCCCCCCCCCCCCACATTAAACCCTATCACCTGTAAAGCTGCCCAGGTTCAAGCCCCATAACTCCAGGGTAAGCGGCAACATAGCCTTCAAAATAAAAGCTTATCACCCTTTGTTTTCATTTCTCCTCTCTTTTCAGTGGTTTCCAGCCTCTGTTTGTTTCTTAATGCGCGTGCACAGTGATTCCCACCGTGCACAGAGCTGAACTATCCTATCTGCAGTAATGCAAATTAAAGTTAAACGTGTGCAGAACATCTAAAGGCACGATCAGCCCAGTGCAGCTCTTATGTTGAAGGGTGGCAGCGGATGTGTGCGTGTGGTTTCACGCACGCTGATCGCGCACTGATCTATCGTCTGTGACTCAGACCGAGTGAGATCCTGCAGGAGGAAGAGACTCGAACTGGGAACTGCACAATGTGAGTTTGACCTTTTGTCTCGTTTGAACTGGGAAATGAACTAAACACGTGAAATCCTTCTGCTTTTAGTTTGAAACATGCGCGGACTCCAGGTGCGTGACAGTTTCCTCTGAGTCGCAAAACTTCGTTTAAACATCAATTTAAGTTGTATTAGTTGTTTCAAACAAAAAGCTGCGACCTTCAAAAATGTGTCTTGTCTTCACGATGAGTTGAATAACGATTTATTGTAATAAAACAAAGTTAAATAGAACCAACAGCTGATTGAGTTGAGTTGTAATGTTGCTCAACGTCTTCCATTAAGATCAATGAATTCTCTTACCTGTGCCTCTATAACATTTAGTATCATATTTAATGCAAGTTGAATTTACTTATTTAAGAATTGAGTTTTGCAACAAGCAAGGTCTTTAAAATGCTCAGTTTCTCAATGAATTAATGAAATTAATGGTAAAGTTTCATTGAACAAAGACGAGATGCATCGGTTTCATTAAGTTAAAGCATCTTTTAGCTCAAACGTGTCTGATTCTGTGTGTCTTTCTACATAAGAAGCCACAATCAGGACATTTTAGGATTTAAAAACACAAACTCCTCTTCACAGCAGAACACAATGTGCCGCCTCTTGTTTACTGTGTGTTTCTCTGTCTCTGGTTGAGAAGCTCAGCTGCAGAAGGTTTTCCTCTCGTCCCTGCAGATGCGTCACATCACCACCACGTCACGTTTCCTCTTCCTCCCGCAGAGTCCGAGCATCTGAATGTTTCCACGTGTGCAGAGTGAGCTTCACTTTATGTGACGGCAGGAAACTAATGGGCAAAGCAAACGCACACGTATCGAGCACGCGGTCGTCTCATTGAGCGTCTGTGACATCGACATGAAGCCGTGGCGTGAAGCCGTCGCACGTTGATGCAACATGACGGGATCGTGTTTGAGTGAAAGAATGTGACTTGAGGTCAAAGTTCAGACGTGAGACACTGCAGAGTTATCAGCTGCAGATACTGAGACGTTCAAACACCAGAAGAAGACGATTAGTTTAAACTAAAGAGACATTTCGTCTTTTCACTTGATCCTTGATTTACAAATAATGTTTCTGATTCTTCTCAGTTTCCGTTTTTTGTTCTGAGAAGTTGAGGATTTTAATTCTTCTTATTTCTTGAATATGGACGGGTTGTTAATATCTCAGGTGTAAATGTATCTTCTTCACTTATTCCTCAGGTTCAGCAGAAGATCTTTCCTCGTGGCTCTTCTCTCTGTGGCTGTTGGACTTTACCTGCTGCCCTCCCCCATTGACCCCAAACCACATGTGTATGTTCAATCACACGAAAACATTTACGCCTTCTCTGTTACCCACAATGCACCTGTGTCCCGTGGGGCCCGTTCACTCGTCCGTCAGCAACATGGCTGCATATATACGTTCTATATACAGTTATTTACAGTTAATCTGAATCCCTCCAGACTGAAGGGCCCCCCCCCGGCCCTCGAGGGGCCCCTGGCTGTCAACACCCTTCTGCAGAAAGGCCGCCGGCTGTTCAGCGGCGAACTACACGGCCCAGAATCCTTCACTGCCGATGACGACGGTGAGTTTTGTTTCCCTGTGGTTCTGCTTTCCTCTGTGTTCACAAGCTGTGAGAGGAGGCGGCTCCGTGTTTGTGTTTATGATTCAACCGTGTGTGTGTGTGTCTGTGTGTGTGTGTGTGTGTGTGTGTGTGTGTGTGTGTGTGTGTGTGTGTGTGTGTGTGTGTGTGTGTGTGTGTGTGTGTGTGTGTGTGTGTGTGTGTGTGTGTGTGTGTGTGTGTGTGTGTGTGTGTGTGTGTGTGTGTGTGTGTCTCAGGTAACGTGTACACAGGGACAGTGGACGGGAAGCTGTGGAGAATCGGTCCTGACGACAGCCTCACCCTCATCACACAGATGGGACAGAATCTTCCAGAATGTGGTTTGTTCTCTTTTCACTTTCATTCAGGTTCAATTATATCTACACTTTTCTAAACCTCCTGACGTCTTTAAACACAAACTGTGACATTCAGGTCTTTAATAATATGAAGGGGACCTGATTTATTCATCAGGCTTTGATATCCAGCTCAGATTTAAAGAAATATCAGCAGCTCACATTCTTTTCTTTTAATATTGTATTAAAAACTTTGAACACATCAAATAAAAGCATATTTTCTTCTCTCATCCCAACTTTTTAGATTTTTAATTCTTAAGCTCCAACAGCGAATTGATTTTCATCTTGATTTATTCTAACGTCGGCCTAATATAATACGTTTTATTCAATTGAGTATGATACTGGTCTATCAGCAGTTTATTATATTTTCTACTCTATTGTTAACAGAACCGTGTTTTATTAAAATTTATAAAGTGATTATCTCATTAAATAATTATCTTATTAAATCTACATGAAAATAGCTTTAAACTTCAGTAAACCTCCGCCTCTCTCAATATTTTAGGAAAACTGAACACTGAAAATCACCAGCTTTCAAAATAAAGATCAGTGTGTTTTTATCTGATAAATCTGCAGGCAGCAGCACAGACTACGAGCCGCTCTGTGGTCGCCCTCATGGCGTCCGTCTGGATCGCCGCGGTCAGCTGATCGTGGCCGACTCGTACCTGGGGCTTCACAGCGTCGACCCACAAACCGGAGACAAGACTCTGCTGCTGTCGAATTCTCAGGGTTGGTGTTGCTGTGGTTAAACAAACCACAGTTGGTTATAATCTGGATTCTAAACTCTGAACCTTCTGTTGTCAGGGGCGGATGGCATTCCCTTCGCCTTCCTCAACGGGCTGGAGATCTCTCCACAGACTGGGATAATTTACTTCACCGACTCGTCCAGTCGCTGGGGACGCAGACACGTGAAGTTGGAGGTGAGGAGGAGGAGGGGGAGGAGGAGGAGGAGGAGGAGTAGAAGGAAAAGAAGAAGATCAGATCAGACAAATCCGAGGATCTTAACCGGAACTGTTTTCTTCTTAAGGTGATCGAGCTGAACCGCCTCGGTCGTCTGCTCGCCTTCGACCCTGAGTCAGGAAGTGTGAGGGTCCTGCTCGACTCGCTCTACATGCCCAACGGCGTCGTCCTGTCACCTGACGAAGACTTCCTGCTGCTCGCCGAGACCAGCATCGGACGCATCCTGAGGTACACACACACACACACAAACACAGACACGCCCTTATTCTGAGGACACGTTTTTAATCTCCTCTCTACTCAGATTTTGGCTGAAGGGCCCGGGAGCCGGCACCACGGAGATCGTCATGGACAACATGATCGGTTACCCTGACAACATCCGCCTCAGCGACCACGGGACGTTCCTGGTCGGCATAACGACGCCACGGTTCCGGAAGCTGGTGCCTCCGTTCTTGGACGCGATCGCTCCGTACCCGGCAGTGAAACGCTTCCTGGCCAAGGTCAGCGTGATTCATTTGAGTATTTAATAACTAAAATAAAGAAACGAGTGACAACAAAGTGGATTATCTGGGATTGTAGAGACATCAAGTACAGATTTATTTTCAGATACGGATTTCATGTTGTCCACTGAAACACAAACTAATGTAAACAATTCAGATTAAGAGAATAAAATCTATAGAAGGTTTCAGACGATGAAAACAGCAGCTTTCATTAAGTTAAACTGAATTAAACAAGGTCAAACTGATCCAAGAGGAAATAATAAATAAATGAATCAAAACCACCTTTAAGGTTTAAAGTAAAATTTAAAACTAAACTATACTCAGAGAAAATACATAAACAAGACAGATATATCAAACTAATTCAAATTCAACCAGATCCGGTTTCTACTCCTGATGAAGCTCGGTGTGATTCTCAATGATTCAGTCGGTGGAGAGTGAAGCTCTTTGTTCCAGCCTATTCCAACCAGTTATAATTATAATTGAGTGTTTACAACTACATTTAATCTGTAAAATGTTTGAGGAGCCAAATTTAAGGATGACATTTAAAGCTTTGCTTATTGTTCATTATTTAAAGATTGTTCCATAGATTCCACAATAAAAACAGAACATTTTAATTTCATTTCTTCCCACTAACGAAGTGACCCCGGTTGTGTCTGTGTCTGCAGGTGATTCCTCTGAGCTGGTACGGCTTCCTGCTGCCGCGCTACGCTCTGGTCCTGGAGCTGGGACCGGACGGCGAGCTGGTGGGATCGCTTCACGACCCCGAAGGTCGTCTGACGTGGGCGATCAGTGACGTGTTCCAACATCGGGGGAGGACGTACCTGGGGAGCACCGACCTGCCGTTCCTCCCCGTCCTGGAGGGCGGGGACAGCTGAGGATGGAGATGAAGACGTCTTTTTGCTCTTTAAATCTCTGGATTGTTTGTTTCTGTCGAGCAGCTAGAACAAAGTTTTTTTTAGTCATGGAATAATCAGCGTCTTCTGTCTGAAGAAGAGTTTTCTAGACGTCCGTCTCTTCAGCTACGTTTTCCAGGACAGAAAAGACGTCAGATCCCAGACACCATTTGGAGGAAACTTTTTGTTTCCTCGTCCTCGTTCTTTTGGTCACTACACTGGACATCAAGGTTTCTCCACTGGTCACTTTGTCCTCTGAAGAACCTGGGATGTGAAACTTCAAATCTAGTCTAGAATCACCTGAAACTAAGAATCCTCGTGTTTAACCTTTGTGTCACGGACACGATTCAAAAGGGAGGCTGGTGTTTTATTGGTTCAATCTGCAACTAGTTTGTAACACATTTTTCCCAATAACCTTTTATTTCTGTCCAGAATGTAAAACTCAAATTTTAAAATTAACCCTGTCAATGTGATTTTTTAAAACTTTTAGAAACCATAACAATGTTAACTCTTAGTACTGTATTGAAAAGACAGATTTTTTAAATAAATGTATTTTTAAACTTACAGTTTATCAACTAAATCCTGAATAACAAAATGTATTTTTGTCAGATTTTAAATCCCGATAAATTTGTGCTTTGTTCTGTTTTTATAAAACTGTGAGCTGAGAAACTTTTGGTTTTGGATTGTTGACTGGAAAACATCTCGTTGGAATCTGAAAATCTGCGACAGGTATCTTTTTAAACATTTACTAACACTGTTTATAGAGAAAATAGTCAATCTTAGTTTTTCTTCATTTTAGCTTCAAAACAGAAGCAGGAGTTTTCCTGCTGATTCACAATCACAAGAAGTGAGTAAACTACCTGAAAACTACCTGAACTTTCTGTTCATTGAACTAAAACATTAACAGAGTAATAAGGTAACGTAAGTCTCTCGTGTGATATTGAGAATTTCTTTATTTGGACCAAAACACAAGCAAAAATACATCATCTTCATCAACTACAGAAAAATAAAACCAAATGTTGCCAAAACAAACAACTGTCCTGACAGATTGGAAAGTGCATCAGTGAAGTGAAACAACGTGGAAAATGAATCGCAGTGTGAGAAAGTTTAGTCCTGTTGATTCATGACTTTAATCTCTGTGTTGTGACATTTTAATATTTCAGTCCAGAGCAAAGAGGAGCTGCATGAAAACAACAGCAGCAGCAACAAAGTTCACACACAAAAAAAAGATTCAGATTTTCAAAATAAATGTCACAAGCACACAACTCGACAGACGACGTCACCTTTTCCCTCGAGTCTCAAAATTTAATCTTTGGTTGGATGTTTAAAAAACCGGCAGAGATTCGCCCGTGTTTTAAAAAACATAAAGTCACAAATTAACGTCTCAAGGCAGCTTGAAGTTCAACATTTAGGAAATTTAACACCTTCCTTCGCTCATCCAATAAGGGTTTTAATATTATTATCCTGTGAACTTGTGTAGTGCTTCTTCAAACTATTGCAGTTGTTGTATAATACTAATACCTAAATTCATGGATTTCTGTCCATTAAAGGTGACGACTGTGGATTAATTAGCTTCGGTATGAAATGTAAAACACGAGCAGGCGGATGAACTAAGAACACAGAACCACGACGGTTTAAAAAGACAAATATTTAAAAGTGACGACTGTTTATGCAACTTTTTCAGTCATGAAATTGATATTGACTTCAGTTTAGAAAAATACATTGAAATGATGAATATGTTTAAAATGCGATTTTCTCTCAGCTTCAGTCATGAAATGGGATTTTTAACTTAACTCCCAAAAATCTAATGTCAGTGTAACAGTTGAGATCTTTAATTTGATGAGCTCCTGTCATTGATTTCTGATTGAAGAAGAATCAAGTTTCCTTCAGTGTTTGTTAAATTTATATAATGTAGGATTTCAACCTGCGTCTCTTTCTAGGCACTTTTTTGTTCAACCGCCAGTTGATGACGTTACATTTTCTGCAGGAGGCACGTTTGCTTTTGTTTTGCACTAATTGGGACTTTTCCTCATTGTATTGGAACTGTACTTTCCAGATGATTTCTTCGAACTTTGCAAAAGAAATTACTGGCATTTAGCTGCAAGTTACAAAGACATTTCCAGGAAAGTGCTGAGCTGGTTGACACTGAAATAACGAACAAATCATATCTCGAGATACGAGAATTATCTTGAGATAACGAGATTATTAGTAATACTATTTGATCACGTTTAACAGGACTCATTAGTTAAACTTTAAATGTCACTTACCTCCTGTTTAATTTCCTCTTTCAAAACAATTTAATTCCCAGTGAATTGAATCAAACCTGGAAGATTTTCTCAGGATCTTTTTGTAATTCACTGCTTAATTAAAAACAAAGTTTCACAAGAATATAACGGAGAAAAAAACCTTGGTTTAGAAGTCAAACTAAATCTGTCTAATAAAAATTTGGCCTTTCTTCACAACTACTGACAGACTCACTGACCAGGAGCCCAATCTGAGAGCGTTAAAAAGTGGCTCCTGCACCCACAGGCCCCCCTCCGCTGTGGAAACCCGCCGATTACCACACTGTAGGATCCCTTCACCGTCCATCTTTAACAGCGACAGGCTCAGGAGGCCCCGAAAAACAAGGCAACGACAACGGGAAAGGCCCTCCTTCCTCCACTCGTCTCACTTCATCCTCTTTCTCAGTCTGTGACTGGTGAACATCTGTCGAGGGTCAAATTTATACCTGAGGAGACACAGAGCGGTTTAATTGAAGCTCACATGGGAGAAAAATCCCCAAAACTCTTAACTCTGGCGTTTTATCAGCCCTCAATGTATTTATATCACATTTCATGACTCACTTTACTATGGTATAAAAGTCAGAGGGTGTAAACATCAGACCTTGGATCGTACACGCCGGGCGTCCGACACGTCTGCCCGGAGCAGGACTGCAGCATCATCAGCCGGTGGTTCATCTTCTCCAGGAAGTCCTGGCCGATGGAATCTGCAATGTTGGTCAGCTGGTACGGGTCAGCGGTGACGTTGTAGACTTCTACGAACACCTACAGGAGAATCACACCGGGGTCAATCTTATTCTTTATAACACCCACCGAAGTAACATGATTAATAACCGCACATTAAAACATCACAGGACCCTGTACCTGGTTGTCATCAAACTCGCAGTACTGCAGGTTGGCAGAGGGGGCGACAGTTCGCACACAGGCGTAAGTGTTGTTGAAGGAGTCTTCACACACACAGTCTGGAAAACACTCCTGAAGAAAGAGAGAGAACAGAGGAGAGAGTTGTTGTTTTTCTGTTTCGTCCCTACAGCTGATTTTAATGGTTGACTTCTCCGTCAGTCCGTACCGACACTCCGGGGCCCAGCAGGGGGCAGGAGGGGTCGGTCACGTTGCTTCCTTCGCCCTCATACTCCACCAGGACGTCTGTCCTCCAGCTGCTGCTGTTCACCTTCCCCTCCTGGAGACAGACGAGCACAAATGATCATCTGAACAGAATCTTTAACTAACATGCTACATCTCACGAGTTCTACAGAGAACTGCAAGAGACGCTCAGCTCTTCAATCAGGAAGTTGTGTCTGTTACTTTCACATGTTATGGAATAATAAATAAAATCATTAATCTGGGCAATCATGTCTCATTCATTTAGTTTATCTAAGTGTTTTCAGTGATGGTCTGTTTAAAACACAGATGAACCTTGGATGAATTATTTCTCTGCTCATATTTACTTAGAAACTGGTTTTAGTGGATGACTTGCTCCAGAATTAAAGTCTTGATGAACTGTTTGTTTTGTATTTGCTTGAAAAAGAAAAGGGATCTCACCAAGACGGACAGGAAGGACATGCCGTCCATCTGCGTCTTGTTGACGTCGTAGCCGGCGATGTCCAGGATGGTCGGACCCAGGTCAACATTTGCCACCGGCATCTGACAACGTGACAAATTCAGTTTAGGTCAACAAAGACAACAGAATAACAGAATTTTTAATACACGGAGAGTGATGTAGTCACATAAATGGAAATTTCCACACAAATAGTCCTGGGTTTGATTCTGATTCTGTATCTTATATCTTCTAAATTTCATATAATAAAACATATGAACCATAATGGATGTGTGTCTGTACCTGGGTGGTCTGGTTGGGTTTGATGTTTGGTCCTCGGACCATGAGAGGAACCTTGATGTCGAACTCGTAGAGCTGCCTCTTGTCCAGAGGAAGAGAAAACTGACCTGAGGAAGATGAACAGAAACAGTTTTAAACTCTATTTGTGGATCTGTATTTGAATCATGATCCTGAGAACAGGGACCAAGCTTTTTCTTTTCTGTCGACATAAACATGGCTGACACATGTTTACGTTGGTTTCTACACTTACCCGTGTGATACCCGTTGTCAGAGGTGAAGAAGATGTAGGTGTTGTCCAGTTCACCTCTGACCTCCAACCTCTTCACTATTTTCTCCACCAGGTCGTCCACTGAGAGCAGCGTTCGCCACCTACAGGTCAGAATGAAGAACGACGCCAGACTGAAAATCTACATCTTACTGTACTGAGACTTTTCAAAATAAAGTGATTTGTGAGTCGTTTTTCATCAAAAATTAATCAGTTAATCACTGACCTATGAACAGACACACGGCTTTAAAAAATAGAATCACCACCTTGTGGTTGTTTGCTGCCATCATCCCGAGAAGTTTGAGTTCACACACATGTTCCTCCGGACTCATGAGGTCGCAGTGACCTTTGACCTCTGAAATCTAATCACTTTAACTTTGAGTCCAAGTGACAACTTAAAATAAAACATTCACGGGACAAAGAAACAGAAAGTGTTCCTGAGATGTTGGCTCACAACTACAGAGATTGACCTTCGACAGGAAGGATGAGGAGATGATGAAGAGCAAGAGGACCAATGATAAAGCAGAGGAAGATAAAAGAAGGAGGAAGGTGAGACTGACCGTTTCCTGAAGGCATCGTCCAGGAACTGAACAGAGGAGTTGGACATGGGGGTCTTAGCTTGTCGGATCAGCCAGTGTTTGTCCTGAACAGAGGAGACAAGCGTTATAACAAAGATCCTCACACATGACGTCACTGGGAGACGTTAAGCGCTGATGAAACGAGGCCCCACCTTCCCGTGGACGTTGAAGTTGGGGTCCCTGGGAGCCTTGGTGGTGTTGAAGCTGCTCTGGTACTGAGGGGCCGCTGTCCAGGGAGAGTGGGGGGCTGGCGTGGAAACCATCATGAAGAACGGCTGGTAGTTGGATTTATACTGGAGAAAGTCCAGAGACATGTTGGCCTGAGAGAGAAGAGAGAAGAGCACAAAGAGAGTGGAAACAATTACAGAGTTTTTATAATATAGAGGTTGTTTGTAACTTTTCTTCTAATTTGCCTTTAAAAACTGAAAATAAATGTGATAAAAATGACACTAAATATCACATATTTGAAGTGATAACTGGCAGTAAATTAATCTGTGATGCTTTACACTAATATAAAGAGGGTCCAGGAATGAATGTCCAGGGACAGTATAATGATGTTATATAATACAATATGTGTGTGTTCCTTACCAGTACGTCAGTCAGGTAGTCTTTGCTGTAGTCCGCTCCGTGTTTCTGAGCCTTCCCGTTCACCGACAGTGTGTAGTTGTAATATTTCGAGTTTTTCTCCTGGAAAATACACAAGAGGAAGAAGGTTTTAAAAATTATGAAAGCTTTTAATGTTTTCAACTTTAAATACTCTTCAAATGTATGTAAGATATAACACAAATTATATTTTCAGCATGAGCTGAGCTGCATTCAAGATTAATGATGGATTATACACGTATGAAGTTGTTAAATAGTGTAAATCTGCACATTTAACTTGCATGAACTGAATCCTGATCCGAGGTAAACTTTTAAATCAGTTCTCTCTCTTGATGGTTCAGTAGCTGATGAATCCCTTTGAGTCATTTCAGATTAAAGAGATGGTGAAACTGAAGGAGGTTTAAAGGTTCTCTGAGGATTTATTTATTTATTACGAGCAGTTAAATAAAAACCTCTCTCGACACGTCACCTCTGCATAAACCATGTGATCTGATGGAGACTCGCTGGGAAACGACCTCTCATCTAAGTTTATTCAGCCTCAAACAGATGAAGATAAACTCGGTCGTATTCTGCCCACGACCTTTGTCACATGACGCCTGTAAACGGCTCAGAGACGCACTGGAACTTCAGGGCAATCTATTTTTAGTAAATGTATTCGTCTGGCTCCTTCTGTACAGAGCCTCCAGTCACATGACCTCTGAGGCCAGTGTTCCAATAACCTCCCACAGGGAAGTTAGTGTGGAAAACACCTTCAAGTTTAAACATCTCAGAACTTTAAAACAATATGTGGACAAACTGCAGCAAAGAGTTAATACGATACAAAGTTTTAGAAGGTAAATTATGACATTTGAGATCCTTTTACATTCTTTTTATTTAATTATTATAAAAACCAAAGAGGATTCCTCTTTCCCCCAGACTTGTTTTCATTAGACCCTAGCAACAAATATTGACCATTTCTGGAGACTCGTACCAGGATGAGGGTGATAACAAGAGAAGTTAATCATTTCCCACAAATAATCAGGACAGGACAGAAAGATACGAGAGAACTAAGAGTTCTGGGCCTCAAACAACATGTCTTTGTTTTGTCGTGGATTGTCCACCTGTATGTTTTCGTTCTTCCGTGTATTGTTAGTTGGAAGGAAACAAGCTGAGCTGGACGTGAACCAGTAAGAGGTTCAGGTTTTGGACTGACAGGACCAGTCTGATGGCTGAAGGCTTCGTTCAGACTCAAACTGCAGAGTGAACACGTGGCTAAGAGGTTGAAAGAGTCTGAGTCTCACCAGTCCAACCCAGTAGCTCCAGCCTGGAGGAACGTGCTCCACCCCGCCGGCCTCCGGGTGCCCATACTGCAACACACAAGCAAATACACACTGTTATATGACACACACACACACACACACACACACACACACACACACACACACACACACACACACACACACACACACACACTAGGGAGCCGTCACTGTATCAGTCTTCGCTGTATTTGAAGACGAGAATGTTAATGTACGAATATGGGCGTCCCGTCCTCTCTCACCTGGTTGAGGTATTTCCCAGCGAAGAAGGTTTGATACCCGGCGTAGTATTTCAGCAGAGCGGGGAAGGTCGTCCCCTCCTCGCTCTTCTGCCACACGGCGCTGCTGCAGTTCCCCTCCAGCGTGTTGTTGATGACATGGTGGTTGTGCGGGTACTTGCCCGTCAGGATGCTGGCTCGGCTCGGGCAGCACAGCGGGCTGGCCACGAACTGATGGAAGGAGGGGAGAGGACACGTCAAGAGGGGACGGATGATACTCAGATTTAAGAGTACGTTTATTTTTAAATGATGCTTGACGAGACGTGAGAGGTGAGGGTGATGACACTCACTGCGTTAGAGAAGGAGATCCCTGCGTCTCCGATCAGTTTCCTCGTCTTGCTGAGTGGACTCTGGAAGGAAAAGATGATTTATTAATAATCTGCTGCAGTGAAATATCTTGTGTTTAATCATTAAACTGCGTCTCTAACCAACTGTGTCACTGAGATAGACTCAAACTTCTGTCTGACAGCCGTCAACAACAAGTCTACTCAGTGATGAAGCTGTCTTGTCCTTAAGAAAACAGACTGGACACAAACAACTAATACCAGAATCTCAGACATTTTAAAGCTGGAAATCAAACAGACTTATATTAAATTTACACTTTTTCTTGAGGAGTTTGGTTCGATGAGAGGTTGATGTAGAAGGTGTGTGTGTGTCTGAGTGAGTGAGTGGGTTGTGTGTCTGAGTGTGTGTGTTTGTGTGTGTGAGTGAGTGGGTTGTGTGTCTGAGTGTGTGTGTTTGTGTGTGTGAGTGAGTGTGTTGTGTGTCTGAGTGTGTGTGTAGCAGCTGACTATGTGTGTGTCTGTTTGTCTGAGTGTGTTGTGTGTGTGTGTGTGTGTGTCCTACGTGATGTGTCCGGGCAGGAATGTGAGTTTTCAGCTGACTCAGCCGGAACCAACAATCAAATTAAGACCAATTAATCCCACATGTTCCCGCGGGGACTCGAACCCACGTCACTCTCACCCATGAAACACCGGATATTGAAGTAAATGAATAAAAGGGAACTGACCAAACCCCCGATGGCGACGTCCAGGTCATCGGTGAGGATCAGAACTATGTTCGGTTTCCGGTAGGATTCGGCTGCGCAGATCAAAGTGACGCAGCCGAGCAGGAAGGAGAATAACGTCACCGACGCCATTTTAATCCACTGAGTCACAAAGCACAGGAGCGAGGGACAGTCTGTCCTCAGCTGAGAGACAGTGGGACAGTCAGTGCGTCGCCATGAAGCCGCGGAGCAACAACAACAACAAGCTCAGCCCTGGTACTGTGCGGCACTTCCGGGTTCCTGAGCAGCACTTCCGTGTTCCCCTGTCACGTGCCGCGAGACACCGGATGTGACATGCAACCTTACCCGTTTATTCTATTCTATTCTATTCTATTCTATTCTATTCTATTCTATTCCATTTCATTCTATTTTATTTCATTCTATTCTATTCTATTCTATTCTATTCTATTCTATTCTATTCTATTCTATTTAATTTCATTCTAATGTATTCTATTCAAGAAGTGGCCACGGCCAGTGAAACATTAAGATGAAGAAATCTTAAAAGGAAATTCGAATTTGCACAATTTACATTTTTATGTATGAATTTAATTAGATTTTGCATTTAGTGGCCATTTTTCACATTTGTCACATTTTGACTTTGACGAAGTGGTCCCAGGGCTTTCATCAGATCAACTTCAAATTCAGATGACTGTCATTTAAACGAGATGGAGATAAAAATTCCCTCCAAGATCTATTTGTCGTCACCCGGTTTGACTGTGTCATGGCTCAAAGTTTCATTACACGCCATCAAAACACTAGGTTCTGTATCTCGGACACACATGGACCATTAATCCTTTGATGCTGAAATGTGGAGTTGACAGCTCAGCATCAAAGGATTACGACCAAGAACGATGGAAGCTTGACATCAAACCCATAGATGATCAAACCTGTCGAGAAGGCTGTGATATGTGATGTTCTGATATATGATGATGATGGTTTAACTTTAACTGGTGCCAACTACTTACTATTATTTAACCGGAGTTTTTTTTAAAAACTTATTTGCACATTTTAGTATTTTCATTCACGTGATTTTAATATATTTTGCAAGACTTTTTTTATGGGTTATTTTAATTAATCAAAAATCGGTTTAAGAAACGATTTTTCTCGAATTTATAAAATCACGTATCCGGATCACACGCAGTCTACGAGGAGCCCGTGAACGCAGCATCCTGTCTTCTCGCGAGGTTTCCCCTCAGGCCCCGGAAGTGGCTTCACCGAGGTTCCTCCGGAGCTTCCTGTCGCGCCGCCTCGCTTCTCTCGGTCGGTAGTTCGATTCCGTGTCGGTGGTCGCGATGGGTAAAGCGGATTTTCTGTCCCCGAAGGCGATAGGGAACCGGATCAAGTCCAAAGGTCTCCAGAAGCTGCGCTGGTACTGTCAGATGTGCCAGAAACAGTGTCGAGACGAGGTCAGGGCTTTGTTGTCTTCTCCACTTCCTGTTGTTGTTTGTGTTTTGTTGTGTGTGTAACTCTGTGTCTCTCTGCTCGTGGACAGAATGGATTCAAGTGTCACTGCCTGTCCGAGTCCCACCAGCGGCAGCTGCTGCTCGCCTCCGAGGATCCCAACAAGTTCATGGACTTCTTCTCCGAGTGAGTGACTCAAAACATCAAGTTTAATACAAACACTTTCAGCTGGTGGAGGATTTAAATTCATCACGTTTCTCCTCCTCTTTCCTCCAGCGAGTTCAAGAAAGGCTTCCTGGAGCTGCTCAGCAGGAGGTTCGGTGAGTCTCATCCAGATGTTGGTCCCCACACCACAGCTGTACGTGGCGGGATAGATAAATGGAATATATATACAGTGTTGGGGAGTAACGGAATACATGTAACGGCGTTACGTATTTAGAATACAAATTATGAGTAACTGTATTCCGTTACAGTTACAAAATAAATAGATGGTATTCAGAATACAGTTACATTGTTGAAATCAGTGGATTACATGACGGTACTTCTTGAGTTTATTCACGCTCTCGTAAATCCACCGGCGGCAAAGCCCCCAGGAAGCAGCTGGAGACCAGGGCTGCCGTATAGCGCCCCGGCCCCCGGCGGCGTGAAGAAGCCTCACCGCGACCGGCTCGGGACCGTTACAGGCCCGGGACCGTGGCTCTGAGAGAGTTCCATCGCTACCATAAATCTACGGAGCTGCTGATCCGCAAGCTGCCCTTCCAGCACCTGGTGAGAGAAGACCGACCTGCGCTCCCAGAGCTCCGCTGTCACGGCTCTGCAGGAGACCAGCGAGGCACGCCGGGTTCACACCGGACGCTGAAGCGCCGGGCAGCTCTAATAATATCCCAGAAGTATTAAATCATATAGTCACTTGTTGCTCCAACATTAACTGCAACAGCGTCCCAATTTAATGTCATCTATCTTCAAGAACTTCTCCGCTGTTTGCTCCGTTCAATGTCGGGTGTCGAGGGTAAATTACGTATTCTCCGCCCCCCCCCCCCCTCTCTTTTTATCTTTATGACTGCTTGTGTGTCTGTAGTGGATGGGCAGAGGGGGGCATTTAATAATGTGATCGGTAAAATTGGTAAAATTAGAACTCCAGGACAACAGAAGGGGAATACAAACTATGGGATGCATACTTTATCATTTATATCATATAATATGTCATCAATATCGTTTAAAATCATTTTTCAGTGTGTTTCCTGGAGCGATACGCTCGCGTCAAGCGCAAAAAAAACTAGACTCGACGCCGAAACGATCGCTGCACGGCGCGAGGTAGCCTTGGCGCAGGGGGGGGTCCTTCAGCGTCCGGTGGGACCGGCACAGAGGTGGAGTGGATGGGAGCCGGACATCCAGCTGGCCCGCCGCATCGGCGGAGAGAGAGTTTAAACTGCTGCTGCTCCACTGACTATAACAACGCCGCAATCATACACTTAAAAAATGCAATACAAACCGGAAGTATTCCAAGTATTCAGAATACGTTACTCAGATTAGTTAATGTAATGGAATACGTTACAGATTACATTTTTGAGCATGTATTCTGTAACGGAATACGTTTTGAAAGTATCCTTCCCAACACTGTATATATATATATATATATATATAGAGAGAGAGAGTATATATATATATATATAGAGAGAGATGGATAGATAGATGGATGGATAGATAGATAGATGGGATATGGATAGAGAGAGAGAGATGGATAGATAGATAGATAGATAGATAGATAGATAGATAGATGGAATATTTATGGATAGATAGATAGATAGATGGATAGATAGATAGATAGATAGATAGATAGATGGAATATTTATGGATAGATAGATAGATAGATGGATAGATAGATAGAGAATAATATAAGAACAACACTATAGAACGTATACAGATGATAGAGAATACACATGTATAAACAGAGTTTTGGGTAAGGAGTCACACAGCAGAGAGTCCAGAGTGTCAGAGGTGATTTTCCCTCCTGTCCTTGAACACAACTGACCCAGTGTGTGTTCGACCTGCAGGAACCAAGCGAGTGCAAAACAACATCGTGTACAACGAGTACATCAGCGACCGGGAGCATGTGCACATGAACTCCACGCAGTGGGAGACGCTCACCGACTTCACCAAGTGGATCGGCAGAGAAGGTGAGCGGGCGGACTGTACCATGTCTCTTCAGCTACAGTTAATCACATCCTGCACAAACAATAACCTGTCCCACGTGATTCTCAGGCTTCTGTAAAGTGGACGAGACGCCCAAAGGCTGGTACGTGCAGTACATCGACCGCGACCCGGAGACCATCCGGCGCCAGGAGGAGCAGGCGAGGAAGAAGAAGCAGGAGCTGGACGACGAGGAGCGCAGCGCCAGGTTCATCGAGGAGCAGGTCCGCAGGGGCCTCGGCGACAAGGAGCCGGAGGTGGGTCTCAACCTCATGACCTCACACGTGTTCAGCTCAATGAAGAGCGATAGAGACTCGATGTTTAACGATTAAAATGCATCTTTTTTGTTCCTGTAGGAAAATCCAGTTTTCACAGACCTGAAACGAGAGAGTGAAGAAGAGAAAGGTTCGGATCTGATTTTTATTCTTCAAGACATGATACAAATACAGAAAAGTTCAAGAACAAGAGCCTAAAAAACTGTATTTAAGATCTGAGATTTTTTCATGATTCTGGAAAAATCTTTGGATAAAATAAACCTCAGTTGTTTTCACACTTTTCCACTCACTCGTGTTTTTCTCCTCCTGCAGTTGCTTTCAACCTCGGAGCCTCGTCCTCTGTAGCTGGTCCTTCAAAATCAAAATCCAGGTACAGACGCCTCTGTGCGCCAGGTTAATCATTCAAAGAGAAATTATTGGAAATACATTGTGTGACAGTGTTGTTGTGTGTCTGTGCAGTTCTGTCTTCGGGGCCACTGCAAAGAAATCTGCAGTGTCGTCCTCGACCAAGAGGAAAGACGTGCCGTCCAGTTCCGACACCAGATCGGAGAAGAAGAAGAAGAAGTCGGCTCTGGAGGAGATCATGGAGGTGGAGGAGACGCTTCTGTTTTGTCTTCATAGTTTAAGTTTCCTAATTGGACCTTTAAGTTTAATGAGATGTTGTTGTTTTGCAGATGGAGGAGAAGAAGAAGCAGTCGGTCCGGATGGATAATTGGCTGCGGCCGAGCATCGTGGTCAAAGTCGTCACCAAGAGGCTCGGAGAGAAGTACCACAAGAAGAAGGCCGTCATCATGGTAACGCCGTCGCCTTTTCTCTGTGAGTGACGGAATGTTTTCACACGTGATTGGTGCTGATCTCCGGTGATCCTGTCTGCCGCAGGAGGTGCGAGACAAATACGCAGCCGTGGTTAAACTGATCGACTCCGGGGACAAGCTGAAGCTGGACCAGGCGCACGTGGAGACGGTGATCCCGGCACCAGGTGAGCCGCCGGTTAACGCCCTGCTCAGATTCGTAGAATAAAGTCTAAACTGGACGTGAGCCTCAGCTGTGTTGTCACGTCTCCTGCAGGTAAACGGGTTCTGATCCTGAACGGTTCGTACAGAGACACCGAGGCTGTGCTGGAGGGCATCGACGAGAAGAAGTTCTGCGCCACGCTCACGCTCGACTCGGTGAGTGTCTCCAGGCTTCAGCAGCCAAAACTGGATCTGACCCACGTGTTCAGGTCCTTTCACACCAAGTCCTCACTTTCCTCACGCACAGAAACCTCACACACAGAAGGGCGATGCTTTTTATTATTTATTACTTGTTAATAAACAGGTCCTATTTCCTTGTTAAAGTTTTGTGTCTTCTCCTCCTCAGGGTCACCAGAAGGGAAAGACCGTGGAAGTCGCTTACGAGGATTTCTCCAAACTGGCCTGATCCAGAAAAAAACCTCCCATTAAAAAACAAAACCTCAGGAACCCATTTCGCTGAGGGACTCTACTGTGTCAGAGTTACTTACCCACAATTCAGCTGATCATGTACATATCCTACAATGCTTTTCCAGGGAGACGTGAGAGACCAAACAAAGAGCAATGAGTTCAATTTGTTTTGTTCTTTATTTTTGGATTGATATTCAAGTTGTCTTAACATTGGAGATGTAAATTTTGTTCAAATAAATTCAACCTAAGTGAATCCTGTGTTTACTTTCTTTATTTGAAACTCAATCTGTGAAGAAATGGATGAAATTCATCCTGAAGAAAAACAAATTAGTTACATGTGTTACAGCGGTTGAGAAAAGTTTCTCTGTGCTCAGAGCGTCTGAAGGAAGCTGTCGAGGTTTGGGACGATGTAGTCGGTGTAGTGGCCGTCGATGAAGCCCTTCCCGCTGTTGTGGATGAACCAGCAGTAAACGTTAGAGCCGCGTTTGTTATCACGCCTGTAGTCCTTCTGCCAGCCCCTGATACACAAACACACACACAGACACACAACACACCCGTATGCACGTCAGATTTCAAACATGTAATAACCGTGTCCCATTTCCTGGGTTGTCACTTGTGTGTTCATTGGAATGTGTTTAAACAAAACTTTGAAAGTACTTTATGATAGAGAAGAGCCAAGAAAAGAAGATCAGGTGTGACTGAGATAAATCATTTAAAATGTTAAATCATCTGTATCGGCTAAAAAGTTTGGTGTTGGGCGCCTCAGAGATGGAGAAGTGACATTTATACAAATTCAGATTAATATTTGAAATATTCAGCTGCAAAATGCAACATCACCACTAGATGTCACTAAATCCTGATGACGTCAGAAACTCCGCGTTGTTTCGACTTGCGATGACGTTCACTTTCTTTTATCTGTGGGGAGCGAACTTTTCCTATTATTCCGATGTCATGTGAGTCGTACCTGGTGACTTGCAGCTGGTTGCCCTTCACCTCCATGGTGGCCTCCTTCTTCAGAGGGTCGACTCCCTCGTGGACGCCGTGCACGCTCACTTCAGGCTCTCTGGAGAACTGACCTGTGACATCACACACACACATAAACACACACATCCAGTTCAATGAGGTCAATTAGACTGCGATAAAACCGTGTGTTAAATCTTCAAGTCGTGACGAGAGGCGTTACCGATGAGGCCGTGCACCAGAGGCGAGTACTGGTTGGTGTTGGGGATGTAGAGCCCCAGGAAGTCCACGCTGACGGGGTTTTTCTTCCACACACGATGCAGCAACACCATCACCTGGATGTCGTTGTTCACTGTGACGGTGACGTGCGAGTTCTTCACAATGGAAATCCTCACCCTGAAACACACACACACACACATCAGACAGGGTCCTCCAGACGTGGAAGCAGCAGCAGCCGTGGGTCTCTGCAGCGGCGGTGGCGGTTACCCGTCCTGTGAGATCTCGGCCGTGGCGCCCCAGGTGAACGTGTGGTTGTTGCTGCCGTCGGTCATGGAGATGCTGTCGGTGCCGACGGTCACGCTGAGCCCGTCGGGCTGGTAGTAGACGGAGATTGTGCCGAAGTACGTGCTGAGGTGGTTTTTGTGAACCTTCTTGGAGCCGATCAACTGACCGTTCACCACCAGGCCTGCAGGACCAGGGTCCAGGGGAGGGGCAGAGGGCAGAGGTCAAAGTTGGGAGTATTTTTCACTACATTTGTTAGTGACATTTCATATATGTGCAAATGTGTAAATAACCGAAGATATAACATTTGTTAGAGACAGAATTTCCTTTTATATCTTGAAAATGTGTCAAGTTCTCTTCTCTATTCATTTATAGCACTTTCTAAACCTCAGAGAGAACCACTGTGATGTTGTTGTTGTGTTGTTGTCTCCAGACGATGAAGAGGTTTGAGTCCCGAGTCTCGTACCTGCTCCGGCGTCGGACACCAGGTTGAGGATGTGACCGGGTTTGGAGTCGATGTTGAAGCAGACGTCCATGTTGCTCGTGGGCAGGTGGACGATGAAGTGAGGGTCGTTGTCCACTGGGGGAGAAACACACCAGTTCACAGTCTGCACAGGGAGTGTGCTGTCTGTGTGTGTGTTTGTGTGTGTGTTACCTGAGGTAACCTGCTCAGGCAGAATGTACTCCAATGGACCCTTCTCAACCTGCATCGGGGGGGTCAGAGTGGTAGGCTGGACCCAGGGTGGGCGCTGATAGACGATCTGCCGTGGAGCAAGACCATTGGACGGTGAGCCCCCTCCCATTCCTACCGAAATAAGTATTAATATACTTCAATGAGGTAAAAGTACTTAATCTAATGTAACATAAAGCTTGTTTGGATTTAAGGGAACTGACGTTGGGCCTCGGTGGAGGTGAGATTTATTCTAGTTTTACATTTAATCTAATTCCTTGTTTCTTTTCCTTTTAGATTAAATGTATTTCTAGTTAAAACACACATGTGGTGTCATCCTCTCTTCCTCTTCCTCCTCAGTGAAACGTTATCTGCGGGCACCTGAGCAGCAGCCGTGCTTGGGGTCCTTCGGGGAGTCGGCCAGCAGCCTCTCCTTGGGGTCCTCGCTCTCCACCAGCAGAGCGGTGAGCGGCGTCACAAACTGATGCTGCACGGCCAGAGCCATGATCTGCTGGGTGATCTTCCTCTTCTTGACGGCGGTCGGAGCCAGAGACCTGCAGGAGACACACACTCAGCTACTGAACACTGAAACACCCGAGGGTCAGGGGATTTCTCCAGGAATTTGTTGATTTTCCTCATTTGTTTCCACTTGTGGGCCTTTTCTCTTGTTCCCCTCCACCTCCCGTGTCTCTCACCTCTCAGAGATCAGCTGCTTGACGGTGATGTAGGCCCACATCTGCCTGGCGAAGCCCGTGAACGAGTGCTGCTGCTTGGCCAGCTCCATGTCCAGCTGCGCCATGTCGGCCTCCGTCTCCAGGGTGATGTCCAGCCGGGCCTGAGGGACGAGAACCCACAACTTCTGATTGTGCGTTCACATGAAATAAAGTTCTCCTCCTCTGAGATGGAGGTTTTTCACCATCGCACGTACCCATGATGCCACAGGAATCTGTCAGGGCTTAAAGAAAAAGTGTTTGACTCACAGCTTTGGCCGTGGTGAAGCTGGTCAGCGTGCCGCTCTCGGACGGAAGCACCTTCCCGGCCACCACCAGCTCCGAGCCGCTGAAGTATTTATCAAAGCGGTTCTGGGTGACGTCGGACACGGAGTCCGACGGGAACTGGATGTCGATTCTCCTCAGCAGGGGGGAGGACACCTGGCTGTAGAACGCCTGCAGAGGAAGAGGAGAGGAAGAGGAGGGAGAGTGAGTAGGAACAAAGTCTGTGACAGAGAAAGTCCTCCAAATTCAAGAAGGTTTTAAATTTGATTTCAAGACAAAGTCAAATGTTCTTTGTCGATCAGGACATTTGAAGTTAACTGAAGTCGTACCCGCAGCTGCTCGGCGGCGTCGTGGTTGGCGTAGATCCTCTGGGCCATGCCCCGGTTCTCCATGGCGATGCGCTCCAGGAAGTCGTAGTCCACGTCGAACCCGATGCCCAGCGAGAAAAGAGAGAAGTCGTCCCTCATCACTCGCTTCACGTTCTTCTGGATGGTGCTGAGCTTGATTTCTCCTGCGAGAGAGGAAACATAATAAATGATTCAACATCTTAAAGGCCGGAGGGCAAATTAAACTCTGAGGAAAGGGACAGATTTGATGAGGTCACAGGACCAATGTGGAATCTTCACTGGGCTGGAATCAGTCTTACCCACGGTGGGATCCCCGTCCGACACCAGGATGATCATGGAGACGGAGCGGGCGTCGATGATCCCCTGGTTGGTCGCCCGCACCAGCATCTGAACCGCTCTCATCAGGGCCTCGTTGATGTTGGTGCCTGAGGTCAAAGGTCAAATGAAACTCATCGGAGGAAAACAAGAACTTCACTGTCACCGTACCCTCAACTATTAGATCTCAAGCTTCTGCACCTCTCCCTCCCATGATGCCTCACCTCCGTTGGGCTTGATGCTCTGGATGTACTTCTTGGCGTCGGCGACCTGGATGGACGAGCCCTGCACCAGCTCCTCGTTCCAGCAGCGCACGTTGTGGTTGAAGTCCACGATGCTGAAGTGGTCGTCTATTGTCATGTCATCCAGAATGGCCTGCATGGCCTCCACCGTCTGAGGGAGGAAGTGTTGTCATGACGAAAAAGCGGTGACTCATGCAAAGAGGAGGAAGAGGAAGTGGAAACAGCTGTCACCTACCTGCTTCATCTTCACGCCCCACATGGAGCCGCTGACGTCAATGACAAACACAATGTTTTTGGGGAGGGGGGACATGTTGGACGGAGCGAAGAAGTGGACAAAATGGCCGTCGGAGACCTGCAGCTCTCCAGCGTTACCGTCTCTGGTCACGTCGTATTTCACCGTGAAGACGCCATCGACTGCGCTGCCGCTGCAGTTCTCACACTTCCTCTGCTGCTGCAGGTTCGGCTTGAAGACCACGTGAGCCTGAAGACAAAGTGAATCAGACACTCAGTCCAACTGTCAAATTTAACTGAGGACTTTCCATCACGCATTTTCTTATCCCTTTTTTTGGTGATATTTCGAGATATTGGTCATTTCTTGACATTTTCACTGATTTCACAGAGAGGAATTCGTGGATCTAGTCTGGAAAACCTGGATTCAGCAGATTTCAATGTGGTTTCAACGATTATTTCAGCCACTATACTGTAATAATGTGGATCCACTGTAGTTTTTGAGTTTTATAAAATGTGAGATCCAGATATCTTCACATCTAGACACTGAATCCCTGTGTGATCTCCAGCGTTACCTTGTCTTTGCTGGACGTCACTTTGATGAAGTCTGAAAACTGTGAGCCGAGCGTGTTTGGTGTTTCCACTGTGGAAATTCCCTTTGGCTCGTAGATGTACACGTCCACCTGCACAGAGACGGGTCAGTGATGATCTCTCACACACACACAGACACACACACAGACACACACACAGTGTATACATCATCCCACTCTGACCTGGAACTGAGGCACCAGCCGGCCGGGCTGCAGGTACAGCGAGTGCTCGTAGAAACCCAGCTTCCTCGTCATCATCTCCTGGTAGTGGAGCTCAAACTCGATGTGGCTGCCTGGAGGAACGTGGACTTCTGTCTTGAAGGTCTCCATGTCCTGGGAATTGGCCCTGAAATAGATATGAGGCTTCATGAAGCTGCTGAGCTCCGACTGTGATTCCTCCAGGAGGCGGGTTCAGTACCTGACGATCCCCGCTGCCTTGCCTCTGGCTCGGGCCTGAGCGTACAGGTTCCTGGCGACGGTCTTCTCCATCACCGAGCCCACGAAGATGATCCCGTTCACATTCCTGCAGAGAGAGAGAGAGAAACCTTGAACCACATTCTGCTGGTTGTGTTTTACCTGGACTCTGTGGACCTGTGTGTGTGTGTGTGGGGGGGGGGCTCACATGGTGAAGTTGGTGATGAAGGCCCGTTTGGGGATCTGCACGTTGAAGCCGATGCTCTGGGCCGTGGAGGCCGAGTTGACCACGGAGCTCCTGACGGTGGTGTGGGCGAAGCGGGACGTGATGCGGCTCTCCATCTTGTAGCTCTTGACGGTGATGTCATCTCCACGGATGGCCTGGGGGGGTCAATCATTATTTTAATTGACCACACATGAGTTTATAAATGAGATCAGTAAACGAAATTAAACTTATCAGAAACATGAAGACTTGAACAAACATCACAACATGATAAGAACTTTTTAGTTTGGTCCACGTCCCATCTGCTAACATGGAGGAGGTAGGTTTTATGCCCTAGACTGGAGCTACATATTTTTAGATAAATAATTTAAACTGGACATTGGTTTGTTTTATTGCTTTGTTGTTTCATCCACTGTCTTAAATTTGTAATTGCACAGCATTTATTTTCAGTTTTTATGTTTGTGTGGCACTTTGCTGTTGTTGTTGCTGTTGTTGTTGTTGATGTTGTTGTGTCGCCTCAGTCGTGAGTTGATCTTCTTCAAATTAAAGATTTTAAGTCTAAATCAAGGTTGTTATGTCCTGTAGAGTCCGACTCTGTTCACATTGAGTCAAAGTTCAATCGTAGACATTAAGTCATTTGAAATTTAAAAAAAGGCAGAAACCTAAATTATAAACCTGATATAACCACAAACTAATTCCTCCGACCTCAGAGGCCTGATGTGATCTCTGACGGGCAAAGAGAGACGAGTGGAGAACAAAGTCAATAACCCTCCAGTCACGAGTCCGTCCAAACAGCAGCGCATCGATTATTAGATAAGGTTCAACTCTGTGACAGTGAAGAGGCTCCGACAACAAGACGAGTGGCCTACTTCAAAGTCTTCCTGCTCCTCGCTGGTCAGTATGGCTCTCTGAAACACACACAAAATGCAGATGTCTGGTGGATTTCGTGTCATTCATGTTTTCCACTGATCTGTTGCAACATGTGATGAAAAGCAAATTCACGCTGTGTCTTTTTTGTTTTTTTACGTTTGGACAAAGTGTCCGGAGGTGAACTCACCTTGTGTCTCCCCGGAGGAACCTCAACATCCGACTGGTGGAAGAAGAGAAACACAATTAACCCCTGAGAGGATTAAATCTGGCAAAGTGGAATAAGAACTAGATTTTCAACAGACGTCAATTTGTGCTAATGATTAAAACCAAATTCAACAGTCATGTGACCCACTCCTGTGTTGTAAAGCAACAGATCAGGAGACAATCACTGTTTTATTTCTATGTATTTTATAAGGTATGTATAATTTAAACTTTTGAAATGTTAAATATGTGTCTCTACTTTACTTTAGTAAGTTTTTCTTAAAATTAAGGGCTCCAATAGTTTGATTTAATTCCAAAGGTTTTTGTACCAATGATGAAAAGACAGATTTGACATCATTTATATTTTACACAACATTTATGTTTTGTTTCTTATTAACACAATTGATTTCATATCAATACTTAATATGTATATACACATAAAGTTTGTGCATTAAAGATTAAAATCTGATTCAACAATGAAGCCAAAACTACATTATTTTATATTTTTACACATTTCTAAAAGCTTCTGTTCTAAGCAAGACTTCTCAGATTGTAAATGTGTCCCTGCTTTGCAAAAAACACATTTTTAAATTACTCTTAAGGGATCAGACTTCTTGATTTTATCAGAAAACCTAATAAATGTACAAGATGTAAAGTTTCTGTCCCAATGATGAAAATCGTGTTCGAACCGTTGAAGGTGAATAAGACGTGTTTGTGTTTGTCTGAATGTTGTTTGCTTAACAAAGAACAAGCTTCACAGACGGAGAAATATTGACTTCTGATGAAATGTTTGACCTCAGAAAAAATCAAAGTACAAAATTTAAAAGTGAGTGTTAACGTTCAAATAAAAAAACCTAAGCCACAATATACTCGGAGAGAGGGAGTCATTTTTGCACCTACAATGAAAATCATTTTATACTTTTAACTTAAGTTGATTAAAAGCATTTGGTTAAAAGTAGAATAAATAAGATTTTTTAAATATAGTCCATGATGACAAATTATTTACATTTTACCATCAAGTATAGAAAACGGATTAAATGGGATTTTTAAAGTGTGAATGATGAAAAATAGGCAAAAGTGAGTTTTAAACGCAACAATCAACTGCTCTTGCAAAACAAAATAAAGTTACGTCCTCTTGTCAGTGATTTAAACATTTAAACACTCAGACACATCATCGTCAGCTCGTTTGAGTTCTGTCCCGTAAACACAAAGTTCCCTGTGATTCTCCAACTCACTGAGTCGTCCTCCCATTCTCCATCGATCACAAACTCAAAGCAGTGGCCCTGGTGGAGCAGCAGCAGCCCCAGGAGCAGCAGCAGCAGTCGCCTCATGTTTCCAGGTCTGTGCACTCACACACACACACAGTCACATGAAGTGGAAGCACACACAGCTCAGGGGAGATGCACAGTCCTTCTGCAGCCTTGTGGAGAAACGCTGCCGAGCTGGAGGTTGAAATCCAGTGAACTGATTGACTCTCTGCCCCTGTCAATATTTGTTGTGTTTAGTGGAACTCAGGGAAGGAAACTTTGAAACTTGACCTGCTGGGTGGGGGGGTGGGGGGATGGGGGGGGGGTAAATAGGACAAGATCTGATTCACAGATTAACCAGAGGAATCACGTCAGACACAGAGTTTACAGATCTGAGATTTTAAAAATACCTCACGCTGAAAATTTGGTGAAATGTTTTTCTGATGAGTTCTAACAAAGAACCTAAATAATGTTAAAGACATTTTCTAAGGTAAAATTAGGAACGTGTAATGTTGCATTATGGCCACAAGGTAGCGGTAAAGTCAGCGTAATATCTGAGGGCTTCACCTGAGTGAGACATTATGGGATGTGAGCAGTCACTGAAAAACAACAGAGTAAATGCAAAGTGTGAATAAAGGAAACAACAGATCAATTACCTGAAGACGAAGTTTTTCAGTTTTTTTTAGTTGTAATCATTTCCCTTTGATTATAAAGCTTTGTCTTGTATAGTTTAAATGGTAAAAGTTAGAGGGAAACTATTAAAATGTGTATTATTAATTATGAGTGCAGCTCATTACACTTTATGGCAGTGGCGTGTTGCCTTCAGTTGCCTCCTGTAAACTCCAGCTCCTGTGTTGCATGAACTTCAAACTAGAAATACATTTGTTCAATGCTTTTCTAACTCTAATATTTTACGTGTACGTGACTTTTGGGCTCAGATCAGCCAACTAGTGGTGAACAAAGGTATTTATCAGATTTTACTGTATTGTATTGCTTTTTTTATTGACTGTTAATGCTTTAAAAATACAGTAAATTACTTTTATTAAAAGCAAGACAAAGAAAGTTGAAATCCATAAATAAACATATTGAGAAATTATGGATTGATTTAGTGTTTTTTACAGGAACAGGGATTATTCAAGTGCTTGATGGTCTTGAATGTTAAATGCCTTTTAATCCTATGTGAATAATATAAAAAATACCCATCCTATTGCTGACTGTGTATTTGTATTTGTTTTCTGGTCTTTACGCGTAATAACAGAACAAAGCAACGACGCCCCCTACAGGCAGCAGCAGCAGCAGCAGCAGCCTCCAGAGCTCTTCATCCTCTCTCCTCCGGTGGGGGGGCGTCCTCCTCCTCCTCCTCACGCCGTGTCACTCGCTCCTCCGGCCGGTCACTCCGCTCCGGAAGCTCGCTGAGACCCGGGGACATGTCTCATTCCTGCTGCTGACTTTCCACGGAGCAGGACGACGAGATGCTGCTGCTGCTGCTCAGGACGCTACTGGTCTGTGCCATCCCCGGGGCACTGGCACAACTGGGAGAGGAACTGGATTTAGACTTGGCTGACTTTGATTTGGACATTGTAAGATTGTTTGTGTGGCTCATGCAGGAGTTTGGACTTTTTGGATTGTCCCTCATGTGTGACCTGGTTCCTTTTTGTCCCCACAGAGTCCGCGCAGGGTCCCTCGACAGGTGAAAACCTTACTGACCAAGGTAAAGTCAGATTTACAGCAGATTCCAACCTTTAGTTCAGGAGTTAAAGGTTTGGGTTCGATTAATTATTGTTTTATTCTACTTTTAAAATACAATTTTAATGGAGAGCAAAGATAAACAGACTTTTTAAGATATTACTCAAAGGGATAAACAGCACATTTCTGTCCCAATTTGGCACAGATGATAAATATTGATATATTGTGACTTTATTGTGACTTTATTCTGAGTTTATGGTTTGATCTATAGAGGATTTGACCCCCTGACATAAAGAAAACATTTAAATATCACAAGCCCTATGATCCAGAATGCATGACCTACTTTAACTTATTAAGAAGTGACTTTTCTCTTCCCTAACTTTGGGCGTGACGCACAGATGTGCAGCTGTAATGCGCTGGATCACAGCTCAGGGGGAAAAAAAAAATCCCTTTTCTGCTTTATTAATGCCAAAACAGAGAAGTTCAGATTCCCTGAGTTGAGATCATCTCCTGAACGACTCACTTATCAATAAGCACAACAGAGACACGTAAAACCAGCTCGTAGCATCGGAGCCAGATTCCGCCTCCAGGTCCAGGTTTAATGTTCGGACGTTTTGTTTTGCAGGAAATCAAACCTCACATCCAGGAACTCACCATCAAGACCACCATCATCTCGCGCTATGCCTTCACCGCGGTCTACTGCGCGATGCTCAACCGGCACTCGGCCGCCAGCGAGGGGGTCTTCCACTTCCAGATCCCCGCTGGAGCTTATGTCTCCAACTTCACCATGTAAGAGTCTCACAGGTCTCACAGGTCTCAAGAAGCCAACAGGAGCTGGAAGCAGGAGTTCATTAATAAGATGAGCAGAGCAAAGATGGGAGTGTAGAGGAACCGGGGAACTTCCTTATTTTAATCTTATAGAAATATACTTCTGAGGAGTTTTCAGCTGCTGCAAAGACACACAAATCCTACAGATCAAAGATGGAGACACAAGTTTTCACTGCACAGTTAAGATCCAACACTTTATGAAAGTCCTGCTCAGGGGTTCTGGCTCATGACTCATTGATTTGACACTTTTGACAAACCCACAGTTTGAAAATAATCTTCTTTCATTTGAATGTAATGAACACTTGTTGTTATCTATAAGGTTTGGCAAGATTTAGAAATTGTCATACTTACAGTCAGTTTTCAGTCTTATAATTCAAAGAGCTTATTAAAATGTAAAGATGTAGAAGGAAGGAAGGAAGAATTTGAAACTTATTTACTGGTTGGAAGGATTTATGATGTTTTAGTTGCTGTGGAGATGTGAGTAGAAAGACTTTTATTCTGCTGTTAAAATCCTCACAGTGACTGTAGCTCGTTCAAGACTCGTACCCGTTAAAACTGGGACCAGCAGGATTACTGGCCACAGATTGAGAGAAAACCCAGTTGCACTGCGACAATAGGTGGTCCTGAATCTCCTAATCCTCGACCTTTGACCCCCGTGAACCAGGATCATCGGAGGGCGTGTCTACCAGAGTGAGGTCAGGCCCAGGGAAAAGAAGGTCAAGCAGGACAACGGCAAACCCAAACACAAGGAGTCAGGTGACGCAAGGTGAGAGAAACCTGAGTGAGCGTGTGTGTGTTTTTGTGTGTGTTTGTGTGCGTGTCTGTGTGTGTGTGTGTGTGTGTGTGTGTGTGTGTGTGTGTGTGTGTGTGTGTGTGGCCACTCCTGTGGACTGGCGTCTCCTCCTAATTACACAGCAGCGCTCGCTCCCTCTAATATTCCTATTTTGCAAACACATTGATAATACATCATCTCCAACCGCCACACAGAGCCTGTGTATGTGTCTTTGTGTCTGTGTGTGTGTGTGTCTGTGTGTGTGTGACCATCACTGCTCCTCCGAGACAAAGATGTCATATAAATCTGATTTATGGAAGAAGTGACATCACGTTTCCAGTCGTCATGAGAAAAGTGACATTTCATGAAAAAGGAATTTTGTGATTCACTCACTCCACTGAAAAAAATAAAAAATTTCAAAAATTTCAAAAGCCAGGCAGGTTCTACATAATCTCCTTATATAACACTTACGTTCAAACTGTTCCTTTAAAACCCAAGTGTTCTCAAGTGACCACTCTCTGCTGCCTCCAGCTCTGAGCCGGAGGTGGAGGTGTTTAAAATGGCCGTCAGCATCCCGGGGAGGAACCGGGCCGTGTTCCTGCTCACCTACGAGGAGCTTCTGCAGCGCCGCCTGGGACGCTACGAGCACGTGACCAGCCTGCGCCCGCTGCAGCTGGTCAGCCGCCTCAGCCTGGACGTCACCATCGCCGACCACTCGCCGATCAGGGACCTGGAGGTGCTGCCGCTGCGAAACGGCAAAGCACCAGGTACGTATTCCAAAGGGAACCGGCCACAGTTTATTTCTGCTCCTAGCTCACGACACACAAACACACACTTCCTCTCTTTGTGCTGCAGCCAGGCCCGAGCCTCCCATCACCACGGCCATCAAGCACGAGAAGAACGTCTGCAGGATCACGTTCAGCCCCAGCATCGTCCAACAGGCCAAGATCACGACCAACGGCCTCCTGGGAGACTTCGTGATCCGCTACGACGTCCAGCGAGACCTGGGCATCGGGGACATTCAGGCGAGAAACCGACAAACACACAATAAACACACACGAGTCAGAGTTTGGTCTGTGAAGAAGCATAACACAACACATTTCTCAACCAGCTGCACACACACACACACATACACACCTGTTACTCATTTCTCTGGCGTACTGCCACCGGCCTCCCTCCGCTGCCAAACTCCTCTCTCCGTCTCCACAACAGATTTCAACCAACAAATATGCACGACTCCTGAATCTGATCTCACGCTCCGGCTGCGTCTCCTTCACCTCATCTGTCTCTCTCTTTCTTTTTCTCTTTCGTCTCTTCCAGGTTTTAAACGGACATTTTGTCCACTACTTCGCCCCCAAGGACCTGCCGGTGGTTCCCAAGAACGTGGTGTTTGTGATCGACACCAGCGCCTCCATGGTGGGGACGAAGATCAAGCAGGTGAAGCAAATCTAGAGAGCGGCTGTTCAATTAGAGCTTCAGCAGATGTATCACGTATAAGTTACGTCCATTTCCTGTGAGCTGAGGTCAACGTCTCCTGCAGATTAGTTTTAATCCATTTTCCTTCCTTCACTGACGTCATAAGTTTCTCATCTTGGACGATTTTATTACAATGAACATGAAGGAATATGAAACTTGATATTTTCGGCTTGTGAACACGATCTCTGAACAACACCTTGAGGGAATCTCTTCAGATTTGGTGCAAACGTTCACTTCAAACTCGAGGATGAACTGATTAGGATTTGGTGGTGAAAGGTCAAAGGTCACAGAGGTCTCACAAAACCTTGATTACAGGTTTAAAAAAAAGAAGGAAACAGGAAAAGGCAATAAAAACAAACTGTCGGAGAACAGGAGTGACTCATCACATTTATCATTTAATGAAGTTATTATTAAAACATGATAATTGAAGATTCTGTTTGAATTCAGTGTAAATTGGAGACTCAGGGGAAATCTGATACATTTTCAAACACTCCTATTTCCTGTTCAACAGCAGTTTGCTGTCATATCAAGCAGGATCTCAAATGAGTGTAAAGGATCAGAAACCTGACACCCCCCCCCCACTCCCACTCTGGAATATCAATATCAGACCTTTTCCCTCCGTCTGCAGCAGCACGTCAATCCCCCGGCCGGATCCGTGCAGCTGCCACGAGACGAGAGGAGAAACAGAAACAGAAACGACGGAAGAAACCGAAAAAACAGATTTTCGTGGAGAAAGACAAAGTGGAAAACGCGCAGCACAAGGCGGCGCTGTGAGGGAGGAAGGTCAGCGGCGATGGGGTCATGGAACTCTGGAGACAACGGCACCCTCGACCCGCTGATCCGTCCCCCCCCCCACCCATCGGGCCGCAGGAACAGAACAACATGTGTGTTTGGATGCGGCTTCACAATAGAAGGCTTCAGCCCGCGGGTCTGACCTCTGCTGTACACAGCTCGTAGAGGCATCTGTAAACCCCCCCCCCACCCAGCGCCAAATTATATATCGCACCCACGCTCAGGGCTGCATCGAGCACAATGTGAAACTGCAGGACAGGAAGAAGCCTTTGTGTCGATGAGCCGGCAGCGTGAAAATCAAACTAATGCAGGAGAAATACAGAATTCTATCAAAGGAAACTTTTTGGTGAGAAAACGTTTCAGTTACTGTTGGAGCCGAGTTTCAGGAGCAAAGCAAAGATCTGAGGACTTCTTAATACTTTATTCTGATTTGAAAGCATGAGAGGAGTCAATTAAGGCAACAAAACAGACAAAATATTTATCCATTCTGTCGTGAAATATGAATGTCTGTCTCCCCCCTCCAGACGAAAGACGCCCTGCTGACCATCCTGAGGGACCTGCGTCCCGGAGACAGCTTCAACTTCGTCAGCTTCTCCACCCGGATCAAAGTCTGGCAGCCGAGTCGCCTCGTTCCCGTGACGCCGCTCAACATCCGAGACGCCAAGAAGTTCGTCTACATGCTGGTGCCAACGGGAGGTGAGACTCTGATGTCCTCATCATCACTCAGCTGTTTGTCTATAATAAGTTCCCTGTATTTCCATAACCATGATATTTTCATACGAGTACCAGTAACACTTCTGGACCTGCAGGTACAAACATCGACAGTGCCATCCACACCGGCTCCTTGCTGCTCCGCAAATTCCTCTCAGGCCCGGACGCCGGCCCCAACAGCGTGTCCCTGATGATCTTCCTGACGGACGGGCGACCCACAGTCGGGCAGACGCTCTCCACGGCGATCCTGGGGAACACCCGCTCGATCGTGCAGGAGAAGTTCTGCATCTTCACCATCGGGATTGGAAACGACGTGGACTATCGGCTGCTGGAGCGCATGGCGCTGGAGAACTGTGGGATGATGAGACGCATCAACGAGGAGGCCGACGCCAGCGCCATGCTCAAAGGGTGAGAGTGCGTCTGCTCCGGTGGGGAATGTGGGAGTGCTGCATCTGTTTTCTGACTCGCTGTAAATATTTCTTGAAAGATGTCTGCACATTGCACAACCCAGAAAATCACGTGTCCCACAACTCACATACTAGAAACTTCAGATAACAGATAAATAACAAAGCCTTGAGTTTTTAACTTATACGATGACGGAACTGAATATTTCTTAAAGTAAGTAATTCACGTCCAGTTCTTTGCCTCTTCTAAAAAATCTGATCCACCTCTTATTAAGCAATTAACTCAGCTAATCCCTCCGTCATGCCCGTCTGACACGAAACCTCCATCTCTCATCAAGCTGCGGAGGAACGAACTGTGCAAATGTGCCGGTGCTGACAACAGACCACTTTAATCAACTCCACCGTGTGACGGCCACAGTCCACAACAGCCTCCCTCTTTCTTTCTCTTACCCTCAGCCCTCTTCTCTCCCTCTTCCGCACCGGGGCACACAAGGTGTTTGTTCAGTGGAGCAGGAATGTGAGCTTGTGTTGTGAAACCTGCGTCTGAGTATGTACATGGAGTTAACAGATAGACTCTACAGATAATAACCCTCGTCCTGCTTGAACAAACACGCTGGTCGAGAGGTGAGGAAGTTTACTGCGGCGTGACAACACGGACTCATGCACACGCACACAGAGAGGACACAATCCTCTGAAGTGGGATTGCGGTAGCTTAAAGAAAACAACAGGGTTTAAGGCCGAAGGGCGGTTTGCTTGGATGAACACGACTTCTGATGAAATCTGGAGTTACTCCCTTGTTCCCTTCCCTCAATTTACTAGGAACCCTGATTGTTACCTTGCTGTTCAACAGTATTTAAACACCTGTGTAATAATCTGCTGCTCGTCTCATTCCAGGTTCTACGAAGAGATAGGAACTCCTCTGCTCTCGGACATAAGGATCAACTACACCGACGACTCTGTGCAGTACGTGACTCAGCGTCTCTTCACCAACTACTTCAACGGTTCGGAGATCGTCATCGCCGGGAAGCTCACAAACCAAAGTGCAGAATCGCTCCACGTCCAGGTCACTGCCAGCAACAACGACAGGAGCATCATCCTGGAGACCGACGTGCCGCTGCGGCACCGACAACTAGAGACCGAGAAGCATGTGAAAGAAGCGAGGGCAGCGATGGCGGCTGGAGCTAAGGCCCCGGGGAGCGCACAGGGACTAGGAGTCGCTCTGGGTTCGATTGCAGAGGACTTTGTGGAACGTCTCTGGGGTTTCCTGAGCGTGAAAGAGGGGCTGCGGTCGCGGCTGCTCAGCCAAACCAGCAAAGAGCGGGAGGACCACATTCACCAAGCCACCAACCTCTCCCTGACCTACCACTTCCTCACGCCCCTCACCAACCTGGTGGTGGAGAAGCCCGAGGTCCTGGCCGACGGCACCATGGCTCCGGCGCCCACCATCAAGCCGGCGTCCGGTGAGACTGTCTCAGCTGCCAATGAGCTGCCGAGGGACATCGAGGACGAGAACTCAGAGGCGTCCAAAGTGAAGCCGGGCAGCCAGACCTCATCTCCGAGCAACACAGTTGGTGAGGTTGTCGGAGAACACAGGGGATTGAAACCTACAACTTCTCGAAAACTAGCTTAGTAGTACGGACAAATAAAAAGTCTGTTTGACTCATTGCATTAAATCAATATTCTCTTGGTTGCAGGTAAAGTCGAGAGGAGACCAGCCAAGAAATCCATCACCGTCTCCAAGACATCAGGTGACTCCGCCTTCTCTCTCCCGCATGTAAAAGCACTTCTACATGTTCTCCTGTTTCATCTCATCTGATAGACTCTGAACCGTGAAGGAACTTTGAGCAAATATACAAAGTGTTTACCACAGTAAAACTTTAAAGAGAAGCGGGGGGGGGGGGGGGGGGGGGTACAGTAGACTCTCTCTGTGTGGACAGCCTCTAATTTGGATGTTCCTCAGACAGCGAGAGGTTCAGGGATGTTTGTGAGGATGACCTGGAAAGAGGAAAGAGCATGCAGGGTCTAATTGAAATACCAGCACAGGTCCCTACATGGCTCTTTAAACATGCAAGTGCGTGTTCACGGCCACACACACACACACACACACACACTGTGGGTAGAAGGCACAAAGTGGATGTTTGTGCATGTGTTATACAGTAAAGAGAGGGACCCCATCAGAGGCAGTTAGTGAGGCCTAATGACCCCGTCATTACTCTTCCTCTCTCATCTTCATCGCTGCTCTATTCATCTCAGCTAGTTCTCACAGGCCGGAGGACAATCCGGCTGAAGATAAAGTAAACTTAACCTGAGGTGGAAGCCCTTAGAACATCTGACAACTCTGCCATGTTGACTTATATCCTGCAACCACATCTGTATCTCCATACTATCCAGCTCCATCCGTCTGACTATAGCTCACATCTCTTTCATTCACACTGTCTAATGAATTCCTTCCCTTATTTTACTGTTTTAGTCAGAAATAAGTCAAATTAAATGAACGCGATGCTCTCAAATGGGACATTCCACTTCCCTCCACCTTCAGACCCTCTTGCTGTTGCTTGCAGCTAATGCATCGTCTCTTTTCCCCCCCTCGTCCCCTTTGACTCCCCCCCCTTCAGCGGATGGCGACCCTCACTTCGTGGTGGAGTTCCCTCTCAGCAAACTGACCGTGTGCTTCAACATCAACGGTGAACCTGGACACGTCCTGAGCCTGGTCTCTGATCACAAGTACTCAGGTAAGACTCATCAAAAACAAATCATAAAAGAGGTATCTTCACTTCAAGGTCTAAACCATGTTTTACTTTGGTGGGGGTCCACTCCCGTTCTGCAGGCGTGACAGTGAACGGGAAGCTAATCGGCGCCCCAGCTCCACCAGGCAGCCACAAGCAGCAGCGCACCTACTTCAGCACCATCATCATCGTGGTGGATCGTCCCAGACGCGCCTACATCGAGGTGACCCCGAAGAAAGTCATCCTGGACGGGCGGGACCGCATGGTTCTGCCCTGCCACTCCACCGTCGCCGTGGACAGCGGCGTGCTGTCCGTGTCCATCGTGGGAAAGTCCAACGTGACTGTGACGGTCGGAGGGAACATCAGCTTCGTGATCCTGCTGCATCAGTACAAGAACCCGGCTCCGTACCAGAGGGACCATCTGGGCTTCTACATCGGAAACAGCAAGGGGCTGTCCCACAACTGCCACGGTCTGCTGGGTGAGCATCGGGTCTCAGAGATGTTTAAATGCAGTTCGAGATGCATTTCCTTTGTATGTCAGTCGGCATAGAGGCCAAAAGGCTCTGCACACTTTAATTTAATTAAAGTTAAGCAATAAAGCAAAGATTTCTTCCAGCAGACCATCATAAGCCTACATTTTCCTCAGTGAAGTTTAGGTGACCAAAGTTCTGTTTAACTCTGAAATAACGTGAACCTCTGATATGTCCCACTTGCAGGTCAGTTCCTGTACGAGGACGTGGGACTGGCCCAGCTTCCTGCGGGGGGGGACGTGAAGCCCTCTCAGGTGCTGAAGGTGAAGGGCCGCTCTGTGCCCGTGGTGCAGAAGAGCCGACGGATCTACAGCGGGACGCAGAGCGTGGACTGCTGGTTCGCCAGGAACAACGCAGCCAAGCTGATCGACGGCCGGTACGAGGACTACCTGGCGCCGCACATGTTCGACACGGGGGACTGGCCCCACGGGACCAACAGCGCGTGAGGAGACACGAGTCAAACGCAATTATTAACTCCTTTTACCTTACATCACATCACGTAGATTCAAAACCACAGGTTCCAACCATCAAGACGTCACTTCTCACTTCTCCTCGCCCACAGTCGTCCCTCCTGAATATATTTTTTTACTTTTTCTAATAGAAATTCAATGTTTTTTTAATACAACCGACGTGTGATTTTTAAAAATAATTTTGTACTTGTAAATAAAATATTTAAAACCCACATTTTTTCAGGCTGGTTTGTGAAGCATAAAAAACACACAACCAGTAAAGATTGGTCATGCATGTTTGCACATAACACGCACGTCAACACATCTTAAACTGGGCCTGAAGATCACATCTGGTTACCAGCGAGGCCGACCCACGTAACTAACCCCTTGTCCCAGCGCCAGTGACGCCATGCACATCTCACACACACACACACACATCACACACAGACACAGCTCCATAGTCCTCCCTGTCATCAGCCGGAGGTCACAGGGCTGCCAGCCCCACCCACACAGGTGTGCTCCGACCAGGTCCCACTCAGCTTGTCTGTCATCGCCCCCCCCCCCGCCGCAGGAATTCAACACCAGACCACGAGTTTGTGTGTCAGCCATTTTATTCATCGTACAGATTTAAGACATACAGAAGCACCGTGGTTCGACCCGATGACGACACTTAAGGGACGTGCTGTGTGCGTCATTTCATTTATTTAAAAAAAAATAAAAATACAGAAAGCTACGTTGGAATACAAAATAAATCAAGACAGAATATACGGAATATGTGAAATCTATAAATGTAAACAAGTAAACTGACATGACGATGATTAATATACAAAAGTCACTTGCTTCGATTCAGTCGGAATTTAAAACTGTAGTTTGGCGACGACTCGGAAATTTCTCCCGTTTACATCACACACACTAAAAAAAAATCATTCTATTCCACTGTCACCACAGATCAGAGCACAATATATATAAAGTCAAATACTTATATAAAATATAAACAGAATAAATAAAGACATGTGCCACGAGTTGCAAACAGCTGCTGCGTCCTCCCACAGAGAGAACTCCCACGAGGGAGTAGAACATTTCATTAGGGACAGTTCTGTATCATTTTAGAATAACTTTTGTGTTTTAATATTGACAAAATGAAGGAAACGTCTTTAGAAGAATCGTTTCCCATTTTGTAAAATATGTATTTTTGAGGAGATTAACACCATTTTACTCACATCTGTATGATAACTGGTTTATGGACGGAGCCACACCAATTTACAGTCTTTATGCTAAGCTAAGCTAACCCGCTACGTATTTAACAGACTGACACAAGAGTTGTTTCGATTCTCTCATTTATATCAAAATGTTTAAATACTCATTTGTCTCTTAATTTTAGACTTAATATAAGTGACATATTTTTCTCAAAATCTTTGCTAATCTCATATTTTCTTTAATGGTTCCTTTGGTTTTGATTCATGTATATTTTGTCATTAATTAATTGTCACACAGACTCAAAATAAAACTGTGACTTGGTCCTTTTCTCCACCACTGAACACTTTCCCACATCTCTTATCTTTAAAAGCAGCAAAGGAGTAAAACCGTGACTATAAATTACACCTTCGTTAATAAAAGGCAGATTTGAGTGATTATATTTGATTGAGTAAAGCTTTAAAGCACTTTTTGATATATATGGAAAAGATACTTCACTTAAAAAAGTCCCCGTTGTGGAAAAGAAGGACGGATTCATTTGACTTCCACGTTTGCTTTGCCCTGCGGCTGCGGCTGGATAATCTCTCCTCACATGTTCAGATGTGGTCACGCTCTGAAGCCGCGCTGCAGCTGAGCGGAGGCAGCACGGTGAGAGGATAAAGAGCTTTTTAAAAATCCCAGAATGCAGTTTGATGTTCATGCATCTACAGAGCCGGGCTCCACCTGTAACGATTCACACCTTTAGTGCAGAAGAAGAAGGCAGCTGCAGTGTTCACATTCGCACGTTATACGACCTTTAGTTGCTGATATTTAGACTTTTTATTTGGGCTCCTAAGTGTGAGTGGACAGTGGATGGATGAGTCGGACGTCACCTGGTTTTACACCAGCACCCAGCTGGGTCTTATTGGTCCCCCTGAATAATGCACACTGGGGACTGGGCCCTCATCACCGGGCTCCTCCTCTTCCTCCTCCGACGATGTCTCATCCGTGTCCGTCTCGGTCAGCAGCACCTGAGAGAGGACATCGTGTTAAAAGAGTTTGTCTTTCACATATTAAGAACGCAGCCCAAGATCAGATATTTTAACAGTGGAAGTCCTGGTAAGATTTCAGTGCACTGCTGAAAGTTCCGTTTTTCACGTACAGCTCTTGTGCTTTATAAATATCCTTGCACTTGCAGCACTTGCTTCTAATGTGCTTTATCTTTTCTCTTCTTTTTCTACTTATTATGTTTGTAAGAAAAGTCAATTCCTCGGAAATATCTGGGATTTGCATTTCCATCCTAAAGTGGAAAAAAGTCCCTTGTAGATTCTCTCCAGCAGCAGGGATTCAAATCCCAAAGGAGACAAATTCCACATGATGTTAACAGCCTGATAAACGTCCATATGCTGCTTTATATAAGAGGATGACGTGAGGGGAAAAAGATGTAAAGACAGATCCTATGAAGAGCAGAGCAGATTCAGTGCTTCTATCTCTGGGAGGCTCTATTTGTAATTATTGCTTGATATCAGACCTCTGGAGCTCAAGAGCCTCAGATGATCAACAACAGCATTGTGGCCGTAGCTTCCACACACCCCACCTCCCCCCTCCCCTCTGAGACCTCATCCAAGTCAAAGCCCCTCTGTCCGCTGTCCTCCTCCACTCCACTACTGCTTTCCATAGCATCAGCGCGTGGAAACTACTCCTAAATGTCACTTTTATTCCCAAAGAGAAGGCTTGATTTATCGCGGCCTGGCAGATGACCAGCGGCGAGGACGAGAGGAGCGAGGGACAAACTCTCTCATCCCACTCAGCACCAGGGTCACGCTCCCTAATTACAAATTCTGTTTAGAATTTCTTTGTCCATGTTTCTGTTTCCACACAAACACAGAGAAGATGAGTCATATAATATATATTTATATATATATAATAATAATGATTCGATTGTTAAAGCATTGATCAATTATATTAATATTATCCAAGTTACTCCAGGTGATTTTTCAGTATGTTGGAACCTTTTTGTCATTCGGGTGAACTGAGCTTTTAAATTATTTTCATTAACAGATCAGAAAGACATCTTTAAAGCTCCACACAGAAAACAAACCACTACAGAGAATTAAAATCGATTTTAAAGGAATCTCACATTCTCTCAACTCCAGGGAAACGAGACGAGACAGAGACGAGGGTCTGACTCAATGTTTCTTGGAGCGAATTCATCTGCGTTTGTTTCTCATTTAAACAAGTGTCGAGAGAGAAAAGCTGTTCTCTGTGTGTGTGTGTCTCTGTGTGTGTGTTCATCCCCCACAACAACAGGTGCAGTCGACACCCAGCGTGACTGTGTGGTCACTTCAACAATCATTTTCATATTTTCACACACACATTAAAGAAGTTTCCTTCTCATCATCAAAGACGGAAAAAACGTATTGAGTGGGAACAGTATTAAAACGTTATTGGACTAAAGAATCAAAACATGGAAATCTGGTGTGAACCTAAAGCAGCTGCTTCGATTCCCCTGGTGATGAAAACCCAGAACCAGCCGTGACTGGTTGCTCACCCGTGACTCCTCGCCGTCCACCCCCGGCGGCGAGTCGGCCTTCTGCACCGAGCTGTCGCAGGAGTCGTCCAGGCCCTTCATCGTCTTGTACTTCCTCATCATCAGGCTGTCCACCACCCAGAACATGATGGACTGCAGGGGGAACCAGAGAGACCGGGGTTACTTACGCTGCACCTTTTTAAAATAAACTAAAAGATGATAACAGTGAAACTCACGTTGACGATGAAGGGCACGATGAGCATGACCAGCACCAGCTCCAGCTGAGGGTTAGCAATGTAGCCCAGCAACACCTCCTGCAACTAGAGAAGAAGAAGAGAAACATTTAATTTACTTTTACTAGGGCTGGGCAAGTTAACTCGTTTTAATCGAGTTAACTCAAGTGATGAGTTAACTCGATTAATTATTTTATCTCGCATTTACTCAGGTTTGATTATTTATTGTTTTATTGTGAAAGTCAGGCTTTTATTTTGTGAAAGTCTGTTGCTGACTGCTGCGGAACCGGAAAAAAGAAAATAATTGGCGGATAAACAACCATGGATAAGGGTACGGAGCTTTTACATGGCCATTTTTATTTTAAAGTTCTTCCAGACGGCGGAGTCGACAGAACCAAAGTAATTTCTAGCCACTGCCAAGGTGAATTTTCTTATCACCGGAGTACTGCCAGTCTAAAATATCACCTAAATGCAAAACACACAGTTGATATCAGCAAATCACTCAACGAAACAGCGAGCGGAGCGAGGCCTCGATAGACTACGTTAGACGCAGGGAGGAGTATACATTTTTCATAACGAAGAGGATAACGTTAATGCCCTGGCAGTGGCATTGAGCTTTAATTTTGTATTTGCTTTGATAACATTGTTAAGTTGAGATTTACACTGAATATTTTATTTAACTGCTACTGTATTAAATGCTGATGTTAAAAGTGTTTGCACAACAAATGTTATGGCACTTTCGTTCATATGGCAGAACATTGAAAATAAAATTGCTCTATACACTACTTTTTAATTCATTATTGGATTTTGCGTATACAAATGGGATTAATCGTGATTAATCAGGGAAATCATGCGATTAATCGCGATTAAAACTTTTAATCGTTGCCCAGCCCTAACTTTTACATTTTAATTCCTAGATAAATTCTAGGCTTCAATAAAAAAGGTTAGGGTCCAGATTTCAGTGAAATAACTGGGAAATGTGCTTATTTGTATTTCAACCATGAGTTTTATAAATATTGTGAATAAGTTCTCCTTCCTTCATCATTTCTATTATAAAATTTTAATAAACATGTCCAGCATCTTCATAATCCTGCTATTTATAATCACAGTTTACTTATGATCAAAGACAGTGATCACGATATCTAAACAGAGGAAAAGTCTCCAAAACAACACAGAGAGCTTCACTAAACATAACCGTTTCCTACCGGGAACTAAAAGAACAAACTGCGCTTTGATTCCTTGGGAACTGTCGCTTTGACGAGGGAAGATCCCAATAAACAAATATGATCCCTGATGTCAAGCAAACAAACTTCTTCAGATGCACGAGCACAGTGTCAATGTTTCCATTACAAGCAGAAGAAAAATCATGAATCATCCCCTGCTTGTTTATTCTGGATAATAAGATAATAGGACCATGAATATAAGAAAAAACCGTCCCAGGCCAATGGGATTCTCTCTGTTTCAGGGGTGTGATAACGTCACAGGAGGATATTTTTCCCCATCGGCCCTGAAAGCAGCACTAACACCAGAGCAGCATCTTTACCTTGGACCATCCGGGGACGAGCAGCACCAGGCTGATCGCACCTTTCTCCAGAACCATGATGAGCAGGTAGACGCCACACTGACCGAGCCACGCCGCCGCCTGAGGAGGGTCGCCTGCAGCAGGGAGGAGGAGGGGTTTGATAACAGCATCTTAGGAGTCACTACCTACATTCTAATATAAATATGGTGTCAGACATTGGTTCAACACCCTGGTATCAGTATCAGGGTGTAAAAATGTATCCGGCTCTAGTGTAAACAGTGTTTCCTGCTATCCACTAAGTCAGAGGTGTGTTGTGCAGGTGTCCCAGCTCAGCAGACACAAAGGAGGACAAGTCTGTCATTAGACAGGAAGACGAGGGAGTGGGACACACACACACACACACACACACAAGGGAGTGGGGCACACAAGGAGAGAGAGTGGGAGAACCACTATCTACTGTTCACACCTGAATCAGCTCATCCTAGATGGAATTTAATGTATACACCTAAGGATTTCTGTGACCTGTGTATCTGAGTCAGGGTCAGAAGATCTGATCTGAGCCGCTGACCCTCGGAGAGAAGTGACCACGTGGTGGATTTAGGGAGGATGTCAAAAGAAAAGCCAGAAGAGTGAGAGAGTGTAATGATCAGTCTGGAGTTGATCCGTCTCTGAAGCCACTGGGAATGTGTTCAGCAGCTGGTTCCTCCCAGTCTGCCTCCAGCTGCACTACACCGACCCCTGGTGGATATAACCTCAACTGCTGCTTCTTCTGTCTGAATCTCAGTCAAAACATTTGTCAGTGTTAGAGATGAGAAGAAGAAGAAGTCACTGACCGTACTCCCCGAACATCAGCAGCGTCCACTGCTTGTACTCCACCAGCTTGGACACGCACTTGATGGCGAGCCAGATGACCAGCATCCCTAGCGTGGCGTCGAGCAGGAAGTTCATCAGATACCTGCGTTTAAAAAAGCAGACAGAGGAGTTATTGTTGGGACGTCCCTGATCCTCTCACCTCATCTCATCACCGAGTGAGACTCACAGCGAGCAGGGGTCCTCTTCGGTGAGCGTGGAGAGGAAGACGTTGGCAAAGTGGATGAAGAGGGCGCCGATGGCCTGTTTGGATGTGTCGTAAAACCTGAAGAAGATTCAAGGGAAACACGTTGAATGTTAATTTCAAGGTTAGGGTTGAATAGAACAATAAAACAAGGACTCTGTTTGTGTTTATTTAGCATCTCTTAGTGGTAATTTAGCATTTCTGTGTCATCGTTCTGTGTCTCTTTGTGGTTATTTTGTGTCTTTCAGGTTGTTTTCAGTCTAATCATAGTCATTTTGAGTATTTTGTTTGTCATTTTGTGTGTTTTCATGGTCATTTTCTGTGTCTTTTGGCAGTTTTCTGTCTTTGTGATTTGTTTTATGATCCCTGATAGTCATTCTCTGGCCTGTGCGTCCCCTGACAGCTGTTCACTAACTCTTCCTGACATGTAGGACAGCACGATCAGTTAAAAACAAAAGAAGAGTAAAGAGAAGAAGGAAACTTCTCTGACCAGATCCTCCACGGTCGTCTGATCCCAACAGGCTCGTGGAATCTCTTCACTGCAAAAACAAACAGGAAAGACGATCGATTAGTCGATAACGTTGCCGTCAGACATTCATCCTGCAGAACAACAACAGTTTCTCTGCAGCGAGTCTCAGCAGAGGAGGAACGATGTCAGATTTAAAAACACATACCATTACGTATCATCCTTGTTTCCACGACCCCCCGCCCCCGGGCTTACGGTGAACAGACGCCCACTGTTCCTCTATCTCACCATCTCTCAGGGCCGGAGAATGTGACCTTGCATGTGAGAACAGGATGGAGACGTGTCCTATAGACGTGCTTTACACGGGCAACTCTTTTTTCTAGATTGAATTGATTGTTTACTTATATTCTATTAAATGTTTCCCTCTTTTCAAACTCTCAATGGAAAGTCTGAAGGTGTGAAGGTCGACAGACGGCGGCAGCGACACTGGGTGTTCAGCCTCTATCTGGATTGTGCGAGTGTGGGAAGAAGGACGCGGCCTCGAGGACGAGCGTCCTCAGCCGACAGACGCCTGGTGCGGGCGCCGGCTGTGACGTGGCGTTCACCGGTGCCGTGGTCACAGCTGTTTGGACTGCGACTGCTCTGCTGTACTCAATTAAAACCATGTAAATACGAACAGATGCTTGTGAGTTGACCAAGAACAACACTTGCATATGTAAAGCAGGGGTGGGTGGGGGGGTTGTGTGTGTGTGTGGTATCGATTTCTCTACTAATCAGTAAGTGAGCGGAGGTTAGAGCTCATCGATCTCCCCCCCTCCCCACAGCCTCAAGGCCTGGCCCAATTCTGCATCTCTCCCCCGCTCCGAGGGTTCAGCTGCTTGATTAGCTGCACTGACCTTTTAAAGACGACTCAGCGATTATTAGATCATACAACATGCATCCTTAACTGGATGTACTCGCATTTTTATTCGCGTTATTCCCCCTGAGGCGATTATATTAGTTCACAGCAACGAGAACCTTTAAAATTCTTTGATCAACAATGAACAGGAGACGGCAATGACATCACAGTCAGACGCGTCCTAACGAGGCCTCGTGACACCGACTTTCTGCCAAACGCTTCGTAATTTTAGAGGATTTTGGTTGAAGACGTCTAATTAAACTGTTTTCAGACAAGCGTTAAACTATAATCTCCTGAAATTAACTTTCTAAACTGGAAAGAACTAAACAAAATGAAAAAGAGGAACCACACACAAAAGATACAACAACAAAGACTTGGAAGGACGATGAGATTTAGGAGTTTTGGGTCATAAGTGTATTTCATACTTTTCATCCTAACCTCCTCCTTCTGCCCCCCCACCTGACCGCTCAGGAGATTTTCTGTGTTGTTACGAACACGTCTAACTGGAGAATCTCCTGAAAGACAAACTCTGGAGAATGTCAGGACCTCAGTGTGTGGATATTGTCCAGGGTTCATGTCTGAAAGCAGTGGTGGAGGTTTTCACTTCAGCTTTACTTATCTAATATTACGATGTGAATGCACAGTCTGTGTTTTGTTCAGGAGTTTGATACTAAAATAATCATTGGTATCACGTTGTTTGTGCGTTTCTTTGAGGGGGGGGGGGCAGGTCCTTTTTGCCTGGGGCAACACTCCTGTTTCCATGAGGCATTGAGGTTAATCAGGGATCAAGAAATTACCCCATAAACAAAAGGAAAACTGACTAAATAAACACATTCACAGGTTTTCAATTCAGACAAAATGAAAAATAAAGCAAATATAATTCAGTCTTGGTTGAGTTTTGGCTCTGGTGTGACATATTTTAAACTAAGGACAACTGGCAGCTGAATGGTACCGATGTTGCAGAAGTATAAAACGCTCACTGAGTCAGCTGCCTCACAGTCACAAGATTATTGTGCAGTAAATGGTCTTTGTTCAGTCTGGAGCACAGAGAGCTTCTAGTTTCACTGCAAACGCAGAAACTAATGTGCAAAATATCCTAACTTATATCTAGATTAAAGTAAATTAGACTCCTGATTACAAGAAGTCATTAAAATCCTAATTAAATCCTCTGAGGCTCATGTTTCTTCAAATGTGTTATGACCCTGAGCAGCAGGAGACAATGTTGAGTTTGATGCTCATTAAAATGTTAAATCCCTGAATGTGTAGATTTTATCATGAAGTTAAAGGAAGCATAGGATCCAGAACCTGCCATTCTGCAGACTCTCACCAGACTCCAATTAAAAAACATCTCAATTAGTGTTGCTGCCTTGCTTGTGGCACAAATTCCCATTTGGTAGAGTAAACATCAAGCATTCGCGTAATATGAGTCTCAACGGGGAACTCGGGGTGTTTATATGAGTCACGTGCAAAACATAATTTCATCTAAATACACAGCTGAAGTAATTGTACACGCACATCGCTGTTGTGTATTGTGTGGCGGCGGAAGCTGAAATTTCCTTAGAATGCGTGAAATTCACATCACCTGACATCAGCCGAGATTACAAACAGGAGTTTATTGATTAGATGATGTTTTAAAATACGTGGGTTTTTATGTATATTCACGCCATGAAGCAAGCGAATGTTTAATTTGCTTATTTGTCAATGGGGTTTGGTTTGCGAGGTGATGGGGGGGGGGGGGGTCAAACATCAACAGAACTCCACGTGGAAACCGTGACCTTTAACGTGCATCGGACACGATCAGCTGTGAGGAGGAGGAGGAGGAGGAGGAGGATGATGATGATGATGATGATGATGATGGCGGATCCTTTATCGCGTTGGCATCAGCTAATGGTGCTGGACCACGACCGAGGTGGCAGCTGATGATGGATCCTAACTGGCGGCAGTGGACCATGACTGTGGACTACAGTGGATCCGATCCTGATGCTGGATCCTGATCTTGCTGGCTGCTGACCAGAGACTATGATTGCATTAGGACTACTTGACATAATGTATTGAAGTTATCCTTCAAAATGTTTACCCTCATCGATGCTGCTAAAACCTTTATCTTGATGTTTTCCTTCACTTGACATCTGTTGCACTTCTGTCCGTCCTGGGAGACGGATCCTCACTTGTGTCTCTCTGAGGTTTCTACGTATTTTTACCTGTTAAAAGGATTTTAGTAGTTTTTCCTGACTCTTGCTGAGGGTAAAGGACAGAGAATGTCACACCATGTTAAAGTCCTATGAGACAACTTGTGATTTGTGAATATGGGCTATACAAATAAAATGTGATTGATTGATTGATTGGTTGATGATGATGATGAAGGTGGAACTCACGCATCAACGTGCTGAAGGCCACCGCGGCCAGCAGCGCTTGGACCAGAACCCCGAACCGGTCAGTCAGGGCCCCGTTGTCGCAGCCGTGCGGATTCGCCTTGTTGATGTCCGACATGTTGGACACGTCCTGAAACCGCTCGACCACAAGGGAATCGAACATGTCCACGTCTCCTCCCCCGGGTGGGCCGAGTGTTTCTGGAGCTGGTGGAGAAAACGAGCCGACCCCACGGGATCTCTAACTTCAGTCAATGAGGACGTTTGTCTTTTTGTCTCTTCAGTGTTTCCAGATGTTTGATGTCCTCAAGAGACAAAAGCAAAAAACCGCTGCACCGAGGATCGAAGTCACGTCCATGTCCAACACGAAGACAACAAAGTGTCAAAGAGACATGGAGATCAAATGGCTTCCGGTCCGGGCCCTTCACAATAAAAGGCTTAAATAGAAGCTGTCATGTGACACGTAATAATAAGACATGGGACATAAAACAAGAGCAAAGGAAAGAAACAAAAGTTAAAATAATGCACTCGGCAAAATGGATATATACATAAATATATAGTTAGATAAATTAAATTTATAAAATAAAACAATCATATATTAATATAATTTAACAATAAAGCTTAAATAACGGTAAGAGTGCTAAAATAGTGTTGAATGAACACTATATCAAAATCAAGAAATTAAGAATAAAATAAAAATAAAAATAATGAAATAGAGTGACATAAAAGTTGATATAGAGGAAGAGGAAGGTTTTATTTAGTTGACTTTTTAATTTTCCAGCTACTCTCAGATCTTCTGACTCACCGAGTTGGACTTGACAGAAATATGGGTCAAATAAGAGTGAGTTCTTATTTTGGGGTGAACTATCCCTTTAAACCAATTTTTTTTCCTCCCGTTTTATTATGTAGGAGCCGTTCTCTGACTTCCGGTTAGCTCTCCTCTCGCTTCACGCCTGCGCTGCTCCGCAGGATTCCTTGGGAGAGGGGCGGGGGGGGGGGGGGGGCGCCTCAGATCCTTTGTGTTTGGGTCAGTGGCACCAGGTCGCGCGTGTCGCCGCGTGCACGAGGGCACCCGGGCCAGATCTCAGCCGCACGTGAAGATGCGAGGAGCCAGACTCTTAGATTCAAGGTCGAAAACACAGAGACGCAAAGACTCAGACCCAGAGATTCTGTAGTTATTGTTAATCACTAAATGATCTGGGCAGAGCCAAGATGGAAGATGAAGCTGTTGGATATTAAGAATGGACAGAACAATATGATTTAATAAAGATATTATTGAAAGTAAAGTAGAGGCTACAAAACATATGGACTTTTATTTTAAAAAAGCGTTTCTGTGCAGCTGTTGCCTCTGAAATGTCTTTAATTAACACTAACTGCTAATTAATCCGATTAAAGAAGGAGTCTGTGCAGGAACACGTTCAGATGATATCACTGAGTTTACTCCTGCGCAGACACACACACACACACACAAACACACACACACACACACACACACACACACACACACACACACACACACACACACAATGGAGGGAAGTTGAGACACAACATCTGAACAAATCATTTTAAATTCTAATTATTTAGGCTTGATTTTATAGACTTAAAAACATGGTGGCTTTTTAAAGGAATATCTATCCATCTATCTATCTATCTATCTATCTATCTATCTATCTATCTATCTATCTATCTATCTATCTATCTATCTATCTATCTATCTATCTATCTATCTATCTATCTATCTATCTATCTATCTATCTATCTATCTATCTATCTATCTATCTATCTATCTATCTATCTATCTATCTATCTATCTATCTATCCATCTTCAACATAAGGCTCTTTTATCAAATAATGCACAAGGGCATTATTTATTTTCTATCTATCTATCTATCTATCTATCTATCTATCTATCTATCTATCTATCTATCTATCTATCTATCTATCTATCTATCTATCTATCTATCTATCTATCTATCTATCTATCTATCTATCTATCTATCTATCTATCTATCTATCTATCTATCTATCTATCTATCTATCTATCTGTCTGTCTTTCCATCTATCTGTCTATCTATCTATCTATCTATCTATCTATCTATCTATCTATCTATCTATCTATCTATCTATCTATCTATCTATCTATCTATCTATCTATCTATCTATCTATCTATCTATCTATCTATCTATCTATCTATCTATCTATCTATCTATCTATCTATCTATCTATCTATCTATCTATCTATCTATCTTATCTATCTATCTATCTATCTATCTATCTATCTATCTATCTATCTATCTATCTATCTATCTATCTATCTATCTATCTATCTATCTTCATCCATCCATCCATCCATAGGTTCCAACCTTAAAGTCCCTTGAGATAATTGTGACCTGGCACCAGCCAAATAACTTAATTGGAATTATGGGAGTTTTGATTCAATTAGGGAAAAGCCTCATAATAATATGAATATGATTCTTATTATTAATATTAAGCGTAACTACTGTGAACCTTCACCATCACTGAACTGTACATTTTAGAGACTTTTACGCAAAAGTTTCTCTGGAGCTCCAAGAACTTCAGAATTTTCAGATACAAACAAACAAACAAACAAACAAACAAACAAACAAACAAACAAACAAACTGCCGCGGGGCAGAAGCTGCAGGCATGTGCGGGTGTGTGTGCGCACGCGCGTGAAAAAGGGAGGTGTAACCCCCCCCCCTGCGCCTGGAAAAGCCTCTTCTGTGCAGATTAACGCTGCGCACGCTCCAACCATCTGTTCCTCAGAGGCTCCGGCGACCTGATGCTGCTCCTCATGTCTTTATGATTATTATCCTTCAGGTCGCTTATGACACAGGACTTCAAAATAAAACCCTTACTTCCTGCACTTCACTATTTGATAAAAGAGCCTTATGTTGAAGCCCACGTCCCTCTGAAGGTTTTTGAGTTGTGGTATGACTCCTGAAGAGCTGCAGGGTGATTTAAATTAATATGGGGGAAACTTTGGTGGAATAATTCAAAATGTCACATTTAAAGCAACATTTTGGAGAGAAAATCATGGAAAATATATTTTCTATTGTCTATTCCCTCTTTAATTATCTCACCAGTGCAGACTTTAAACGTTTTATCTCACAGCTAGTTCCTCATGTGAGTCTTCTTGAGTTTAATCATTCACCTGATATCATGCACTGCATTTTTAGGCGTGTGCGTTTTCTCCAGAATATAACTACAAATATTGAGTTTGGTTCGTGGGGGCGTATTTTATTTAGGTGACTTTCTGTACGTGGAAAGGAACTGAAAGTTAATTTAGGAACTTTGATCATATGGAGTCATCGGGTTTGTTATTCTCCATTTTCCTCCCTGACGGTTGAGTTTAAGTTCCACGCAACCCACTCAGCCTGTGTGTTGATAATATGTGTGAGTGTGGACGTGATAAACACAGAGTTTGAAGGGGGGGGGGGGGGGTATCAGTGGTGGTGAAATGCGCTTCGACCACTAGAGGATAGTGTTGACTTTGATAAGAGAGATGGTCCTGGATTATTTTTACTATATAAATAACAAGAAATATTAAATATGGAGGAAATTGGTTTAAAAACACAAAATTAAACAAATAAGAAATGGATCTAAGGGGAATTGGTTAAAAAAAGCTAGAAATCATATATTATTATTATCGGGATTATTCATACATATAAAGAGCTGTAAAGATGAACCACGTGTGTAGATATAGTTTTATTTTATATTATTTTATTATCTTTTATAGATATGATATTCGTGGCAGTAAATCCTGAAATAAGAGACTGATTCCACGTGGATTCATGTGCCAGTGATGAACACTGAGGCAGATACTTGGAGGTTAATACTATTACATCAGAATAAGCCTCAATGCGAATAACAAAAAAACAAAAAAAAAACTAACGCTTCTGTTGCGTAACTCTCGTTTTGTTCCGCTGCGCAATGTTCGATTCCCGCGGGACGGACGGAGTTTCTTCTTCGTGACCCACCGAGAACGTTTCTTCTCTTTGGGTTTTTTTATTCCTGCTCGAAAGGTCAGCGGAGGAGTTGGCTTGAGAAATATCTGTACATGTGTTTTGGACATGCGCAGACGGGAGATGCCATATTGGAACGGGGGCAGCAGCTGAAAGACGTCGCTCGGCTCGAGCTCAGGCGAACCAGAAGAGGAGAGGAAGGTGGGAGAGAGAGAGAGAGACCAGAGGAGGTGTGGAGCCTGGGACACGACGGGACACCGGGACACTGGGACAGGTGAGACAGGTGAGGCCTCCACTGCGGCTGCTCCGCTCTTGTTATTTAGTCGACGATATAAAGCCGGAGTTATTTCTTCCTCCTCCTCCTCCTCTTCCTCCTCCGCTTTAAAAAGCCTGAAGTGCTCACGAGGCGGTTTGTGTAGAAAGCAGCGCGAGAGCAACTTGTTCCAAAGTGCCTCCTCACGCGCTGCAATCAGAAGCTCGGTGTCTCGTGGCAGATCCCGGGAATAATTCCGTTTATTACCGTATTAACTGACAGGCACAATTACGCACATTTTTAATTTCCTGCGTCAAAAAAAAAATTAAATAAACACCCCGAGAGTCTCTTTAATATTTGAAATGTTTTATTCGTGCGTTTGGGGAAAAAAAAACTAAATTGATTCAAGTTCCGTGAGATTTAACGCATCAACCCACGGATTTTATTCTACACGACAGTCATGCGGGGTATTTCTCCTTTTTCCCCCGTGCGTAAAAACCCACGGAAAACACCGGACTGTGCCAAAGCGTCACAGCTCTTTCAACATGGCGGGTTCACGGTGCTGGCGCTGCGGGAAGGAACCAACCTCCAGAATCTCTGAACGAGGAAAAAATAGAACCGAGGCAGATAGCGGGCCCGGCTCGGTTTGGTTCCGTGCACACACCCGAGGGTTAGTGAATCACATCCAAAGTGTGCGTCCTGCGCGTCCGCCGGAGTTTTTTTCCGCTGCACTTTTCACTGTGCAAAGTCTACGCGAGCGGATCGAGCTGGCTACACCCTGAACGCCTCATCTTCCTCATGTGCTTCCTCTTTCACTTTTATCCACTAACACTCACACACTCTCACATAAAGCTGCAGCTCGTCTCTGCGTCACGATCACACTCTGAGTCCAATCATCCACATTCATCCAAATAACTCAAACAGCAGGACGAGTTTATTCCACTTTCTGCTGTCACTCTCGCACTAATTGCGCAGTCGTTCATATTATATTTTTATAATTTAATAATTACCGCACGTGTCTGCTCATTGATCACATTTTTTATTTAGGTGTCTCTTTATTTCCCGTGATTCCTCCTCCACGTTCCCTTCGTCACCTTAACGAGCAGAAACAATGAAGAACCGTGCGTAATGTTGGTGAGTCGCTGAGAGACGTTCATGTGCAGTATGAATAAATCAGGCTTCTCGTGGCTCCGCAGATATCTGCTGGGTTTCTATCAGGGAGCTGAGCAGGGCCGGGTCTAGACAGGCATGTATGAGGGGGCAGCCACAAATCTTGAGGGGGCATTGTGCTTTATTATATTATTATTATTATAAATTGGGATTTAGTTTGAGGGGGCACAACATTTATTTGAGGGGGCCAGGCCCCCTCTTGCCCCTGCCTAGACCCGGCCCTGGAGCTGAGAGTGGAGGATGAGAGGAGCGGGAGATAGGGAGGGAGAGAAAAAGAAAAGAAACGTGACAGAAAGAAATAGAGAAACTAAATACGAAACTGTGTTGAGGGATTTAGGATCAATATGTGTGATTATTGATGGACATGATGGGGACTTTACATCTGTCTGGATTAAAGGGAGGAGGAGAGATAGAAATGCAGAGAGAAAGAAGGGATTTCTCTTATTTCCAGAAGAGGAAATATGAAGAGAAAGAAGGAAGTGATGATCTAGACAGAAAGATAACAGACGGAAGAAGGGAATTTACAGAAAATGTTGATATTTCTATCTTTCTAAGAAGGACGGATAAACAGAGAGAATGAAACATTGCTCTTTCTTCCCTTCCTCTTTCTTTCTTTCTTTCTAAAGAGAAGGAGAGATAAACAGAGAGAATGAAACATGTCTCTTTCTTTTCTTCTTTCTTCCTCTCTCTCTCCATGGAGAGGAGGATGGATAAACAGAGAGAAGGGAATGTTGATCTATCCTACTCCTCTTTTCCTTTCTCTCTCTCCTGTTGTCAATGTAACTCCCGCTCTGTATTTTAAATAAGGGCGGACGAAGGCAAATGTCACATTTTTCGAAGACAGAAAGTCTTCAGGTTGTTTGTGTGTGTTTGTGCACGTGTGAGTGTGTGTAGTGCTTGTTTATGTGTGTGCGCTGCTGGGAGGTGTTTCCAGTCACTGATGTTGAAATGGAGGGAGTTTCCTCTCCTCCATTGGCTGCTGCCGCTGCTCGGTCTTCTCCTCCTCCTCTGTTTGTCCGTGGTCCACCAGGGGCAGTTTTCTGTTTATCTGATCTCAGTGAGCATCACAGATTGTCCTAATTGGCCGTAGAGCACACAGGCCGCATTGTGCGCACGTCCACGCTAATAACTGCAGGAATCAAGGGGAGGAAACAGAGGACAATGTTGTTTTACCAGTTCTTCCCGTTGCGGGGAGGAAACAACTCTTGGATGGCTCTAGAAGAGGAGAACCTAATAGGGAGTAATGCAATAAAACCCAAGCCCATGCAGTGGTAGTTAATCTCCTAAATCCCCCATTAAATCTTTGGCGAGGGTGGATTTAGGGAAAGGCAGGAGGACAACACGTGGATGCCCAGTGCCCCATCAGGAGCTAATAAATAGAAAAAACTGAAAGAAAGCCCCCCCCTCTCAATCTGGGGTCCCCTGCTGAGATTAATTCATCCAGACCAGTTTAATCCCCCCGGTGCCCAATCTGGAGTGGTTTTCCTGCAGGACGCTGCGGGGCCAGTAGTCCAATTTAAAGAGAGAGGGAAAAGTTGGCTTGTTTAAATAATGAAAGAGACATTTTACAGAACAAAAGGCTGTGGAAGCTTTTCTGTCCCTGAGGGTCTGAAAACTTGTTTAACCAGCGAGGCTCCGAATCTAGAGAAGAAGGAAAACACAACTCAACGCGCGTGAGAGGTGTTGACAGGATGATTTACTGTTATTCTCTCGTTATATGATTAATTACAATATAACTGCTTTCACGTGTCTCCAGACCTTTTTCCTGAATTTATCCGGAGGGGAGAATGAAAATGTTCCCTGCTGCCGACGTTCTCCTGAGTTTTTCCTGCCAGTCCCAGTGAGATTATGTCAATTCTGAAGCAAGTGGACGTGTTGACGCAAAACTGAAAAAGGTTATAAATATCTCAGGATGAGAAAGACAAGGAGATTCCAAAGTTTGTGGTGAAAAGAGCCGAGGCCGTTGTGGATGAGCTGTAAACAACAACACAGATCTTTCCTGGATTTCACGTCCGAAAACAGCCAAAAAAAGCAAATATTTGCTGGTTCCAGATTCTCAAACGTGACAAACTGCTGCTTCTTTGTGTTGACATGCAATTTGAAGATGTGTCCTTGAGCTTATCCACTTTTTTTCTACACTAATAGATTCAGCAGAAACATAATTAAAAGACAGATGAATAATGAAAATCATGACTTCGTCCCTAATGGAGGAATTCTAGATGTGTTCCGCTCACATTCAGTAACTCAGCCTTTTCATTTGTTCTAACAACGACTCAGATGTTCAATGGACGAGTGGGAGTTTGTCAGTTTCCAGTTTATTCTCTTCAAACCTGCTGCCTCCTCACACCATCAGAAATCTAAAGGCCCGACACTGGGAAAACACAAACATGTGGTTCAGCTCGTAAATGAGAACATTCTTCACAACCTCTGGAAACTGAATTAACTAAAGAGGGAAATATTTGACCTTTTTAAAATTCCCTGACGTCCCCAAAAAAATTTGCAAAGATAATAAATATGTCAGGATGAGTTTCGGTGGAAACGTCCCGTGTGGTTTCCTAAGTATTTGGACAGCGACACATTTCCAACGCACTGGATTTGAATTGAAACTTTAAAAATAAGTTTTCATGGTGTTTCATACGTGTTGACTCCGGTTTCTGAGAGATGATGAAGCTCAAAGTCAGGACATGTTCATTAGGTTTAAGTCAACGATAAAAGATCTTGTGGACGTCTGTAAGGTTTGAATGAACGAGTGACATCATAATTTACTATTCATTTTAAATTTTAATCATGTTCTTGATAAATCTATGAGTGTAGAAGTAAAACAGAATCTGAAGGACTTTGTTTTTAGACATGAACTCCAGAAAAAGTCTGAACTTAGGAGGTGACGTAGAAATTCTGCCGTGGAAATCTCGTGATTTTGTTCACGACTTATCGACTCATGCGTCATAGTTTTTCCAAGTTCTTCGTTCTTGGTCCTCTTCGTGTGGCTCCTCTTCTTCAACCTGATATTTGTTAATGCAAGTTTTGCATCCGTCCCTTATTAGAAACATCAACGCCATCACTTGAAAGTGGCAAATTCTCTGGATATTTAACATTTAAACTGTTGTGGTCATTTTATTGCTTTTGTTTAGTAGCATAGTTATTATTTTTTATAATTTCCCTGCTGTTATCTCACTCTGACGTTTTACCAGGGGGCCGGACCTGTGAGTGTCAAACCGTTACACAACGTAAACGGCAAACAGAAACTTATCTTACTCTTCACTTAAGGGGAATTTTAAGGGGAAATCCCGGTGATAAGAGCTGCTCTGATCTCTTCCTCCTTCTCTCTGCCACTGGTGTTTGACTGAGGCGTAATGAGGGCTGGAGATGACGCCATGTTGACAACAGTGATGTGTCAATGCAGCTGAAGATAGTCGGTGTTTAGGCAAGAGCCAGTGATGGGCTGCTGGTGGGGGGGGGGGGCAGCAAACAGCGTCATGTGAGCCAAATTAGCTCAGCTCGCTGTTTACGTAATGGATGTATGCTGGAGCCACTGTGGGACGTCAGGGCTGTGTGTGTTTGTGAGTGGGGGTTTGCGCGCACACACACACACACACACACACACACACTCGGAGACACTCAGCCTTTGTAGCCTCACAGTTCTGTAAACCCGCTCGGCTCAAACAGCAGCAGGAGCAGCTTCTGCACATGAGCTTGGATTTGATTCTCCGTTCCAGAGAATATTGTTTGATTCTTACTCTTTTCCCACTTTTTGGCTCAAAATCAAGGATATTTTTCCGTTTCTCTCCGGGACACTGATTTCAGAGTTGGAAGTGAACACAGAGCTGCGTTCGGCGTGATGGAGAATGTCTGCGTGACGGCAGCGTGCCTCCGTGTTAATTGCCAGGTTGATGAAAGTGGGTGGAAGTCGGGGGGGTGAGTCACAGGCGATGTGACTGCATGACCGAGGACGGCTGCCAGGCGAGTGACAAACAAGGTCTGTTGTTGTGAAGGCGACAGGCTGATCTACACATATTGCTGAGCTGAATATTCATAGTTCAATGGTTTTGATCTGGGAAATAAAAACAGTTTAAAAAAACAGGGTCGAGATTTAGATTGAAAGAGCTGTAAACAGGGAGGAAAGAAAGAAAAGATGTCGTGAGATGATGGATTTTATTATACTCTTGTGGCAAAATCCATGATATCTAATTATCTCTCGATATTTAGTGATTGAGACGAATGAGTGAACTGTCAACTTGCAACGGGAGGAGACACGTCAGGATGTGTTTGATCCAACTCTGTCAGTGATTGATTGATTGACTGACTGATCACATCACACGTCTGCCTCATTAATCAGAGCAGCACGTCACAGTGTCGGGGAAAAACAAAACTTCTAACAAACAAGTCAATCAGTCACAATCAGGTGTTGATTTGCGAGGAAAAGTCCCGGCTCTGCACTGCAGCCGCCTCGGGTAGATAAGTTAGTTTGATAATCAGCAGTCAGACGCGTGTGTCTTCCTCTGCAGCTCGTAGAAGCTGCTTCTATTAAACAGAGCACAGAGGGAAAAACATTAAAACAGTGTCTTTGCTTTAGGTGGAGTTTGTATTAGCAGAACAACTTATTTCCTGTTGGCTGATAACATCGGTTGATATGAAACGTTCAAACATGATCGGTATCCGTGTTTATGTTTTTAGATACGTTTCGAATTGAGCTTTTATTTTACAGAGTAAATGCTGCAGAAGAATATGTATATATTTTTTTAATTCAAGTTCTATATATTTTTTTATTTACAGTTATTTAAATATATCAGCTGATTTATCTGTATTGTAATTATTTTACTTCCTAATATCGACATTGAGCTGATTGTAAACTTACTTTATTTGGTTTAGAAATGATGACGTCAGAAACTCATGTGCTAACATTTTCACAAACTTCCCGGCTTGTTGTTCGGACTCAAGGTGAAGTTCACCTAATTTTTCCGATTTCTCCGACACCATATTTTCTTCCTCTTGTATACGTCATGAATCCATATTCAGTTGTGTATCGTTTTCCGCCCGAATCTCACTTCCTGTCGCCTAGGGTCATTCCAGTTTGTCTACTTTGTCGAACTCTGATTGTTTATCTGACGGAGTTTTGCTGTCGTATGCAAATGCACGAGCAGATATGAGAACGAGACGAGGCTGGAGAGGCCGACTCGATAACCTCTCCCAGGATTTAATGATGCAGGGAATGAGTGTGAGCGTTGTTCTGTTTGTTTGGATCTTCTCACTCTGCCTCTGCTCCTGAGATCAGCTGTGTTTCCCCTCAGTCGTGTGATTGACTCTCTGGCGGTGATCGCTCCTCTCGACTCGCTGCTGCTCCTGTAAACCTCCCGCTTTCTGTTTTATTCCTCAAGAAACTGGAAATGCAGCATGCATCCCTCCGTGTCTGCCGGCAGATGGACTGATTTCTTGTGTGTGATCAAACAGGTTTAAGACACAGGATCGTATGAAATAGATCAGCATGTTAATTCTGAGGGTGTTTCCTGCTCCAGGGGCGTGGAGGGCAGCGAGCGATGCAGTGAGGAGGAGCTGAAACCCCTCAGGTCGGAAGTCGACACTCACCAGGAGGAGGAGGATGCAGTCCGGCGCTCAGGAGCAGCCGCTGGCGCTCGCCTCGATCCGCCCGTACAACTCCACCAATGGGAAGGAAGAGGAGGTGAATACAGGTGAGGCCCCGGAGCTGCATATGGAGACAGATGGAAATGAATACGATTTTCTGGAAACCTCAGACTGTGTTTAGTATTTGTCTCTCAATTAAACTTCTTCACTGTTTTCTGGCTGTTCGAAATTTTGTATAGTTTGTTTTGTCTGGAGTTTCAAAGTGTCTATAAATGTCCATGTGTAATTGAACGGTACATCCTTTACTCAAGTAGAAAAGTTAACTTCTGTGTATCTGACATCTTAAGATCTGAATGAGAAGAAAAGGTGCAAACTTTGTTTTGCTAGGGTGTGTGCGTGTGTGTGTCTGTGTGTGTCTGTGTGTTCTGACCCTACAATCTGTTTGAAACAAAATCCATCAAAACATCAGCGTCTCACTGCTCCCTCTCATTAGACGGAGCACGGTCAGTCCTGCATAATTCACACACACACACACACACACACACACACACACACACACACACACACACACACACACACACACACACACACACACACACACACACACACACACACACACACGGAAACACAATGGAAAAAACCTGACACTCAGAACAACTGTCACCTTCAGCAGGAACATTAGCAGAATCACGTAAGACGACGACAAATGACGCACTGTGAACTCAAACACACACGTGTCCCCCCCCCCTAAGAAGTTTGTGTTTTGACAAGATCATTTTTCTACATTTACTAATCATCTGCGTGTTTCCCTCGCTGCCGTTCCTCTGTCCTGTGTGTTTCTGTGGTGACGAGATTTCTCCTTCACGCAGATGCTGAGTCCGTGGAGGAAGAGGCGGAGTTTAACTGGGAGGAGTTCATGGAGGAGACGGGGGCGAACGCCGCCCCGCACACCACCTTCAAACATGTGAGTCACGGCGTATGATCCCCCCCCCCCCCCGCTGATCCATTAAACACAGCCTCTCAGGTGTAAGTGCCACATGCAGAGATCCTTTAACGACGTGTTGAAGAGAGCCGGGGCTCAGGTCGCTGCGGTGATGCTGCTCAACCGAGTGCTCTCATCGGCTGTGACCCCTCATGACGCATGTCTCTTCACACAACCTCCGCTGCCTTTTGTAAAACACAGTTGTTGGTAATTACCGAAGCACCAAAGAAAATACACTGAATACAAATAGGGCCTTTTTTTTGGGAAGGTCATTAAAATGATTTAGTGACAGAAATCTCAGGGTTGAATCAAAACACTTTGGTTTCTGAGGTTGTATTTTAATTTCAGGATTAATTATCCACCCCCGGTCTTTTCTGTATCCTTGCTCTCAAATAAGATTATTAGAGTAAGATGAGGATTTTATTGTAAATCACGATTCAGGGCAGTTGTGAACAGAAATGACGAGCAGGTTGATTTGCAATTATTTAGCATTTGAAATGAAGGGTTTGTTACTGTTTGGACTTTTTTCTGCTTCTTTTAAAACTGCAAAGGCAAATTGGAAGTTGAAATTTAACACATTAACTGTAAAAAGTACATTTAACTTAGATAAATAAATATGTAAAACAATTAACAAATTAAATTTTAGTTCTTCATACTGCAAAATACTCCAAAATGTTTCACCACACAATTCAGTACCGAAACGTATTGATATGATGAACTCGGATGCGTCCACCTGTGATCGGATCACATTCTGAAGTAGCAAAAAAAACACTTTTAAAAAGGTTAAAATCTGATCTTTATGAAGAAAAATCCCAAAATGTTTGCTCCGAAGTGAGAACCAGCTGAATGTGTCTGTTCTACAGGAATCTTGATCTTTGGCTACGTCCAGGCGTCTTGGTTTTAGTTTGAAAACGTTGTCGTGTGGACGTAGCCAAAGATCAGAAGATCGTCACTGTCGCTTCTCGTTCGGAGTATATTCTAAATAAGTAAAGAAAACGCACATTATTTTAAAGTTATATGGACGGAGATTCTGTCTGATGCACCGTCCAGCTGCCTCCAGAACGGTCGGCGAAGGCGTGGACGTGTCTCCCGGTGACTTTTGAGGATTCTCGTTCCACCGTTTCAGCTCCTTGCATCACTCGCAGCGCTGAGCGGAACGAGGGAGAGATTAGGAATATGTGGGTTTATATGCGCGGCCCTGATGTGGGACAGGCTGCGGCGATTTGGGCTCCCCCCCCGGGAAGCTAAATTGCCTCGTTGGTAAGTGGATTGAGTAACTGGGAAACAGACCATGAATTCCCCGGAAAAATGTGATTCAGTAAAGTGCAGCCCTTGTCCCTCCCTCGCTCGCTCGCTCGCTGGCTCACTCTCCCTCTCTGCCTGGACAAATTGAAACAGTGATTTCTCTTGGGCCTCCAAACACACACACACACACACACACACACACACACACGCCGCCTGTAGCTCTCTTACATAAGCCAACCGGAGTGATGCAGCACGTTTGCATTGTTGCAGCAGGAAGTCACGGGGCCATTTGTATTGTGTTTATTTCTAAGATGTTGGCTTTTTCCATTCACTTGTGAGTGTGTGTGCGTTTTGTGCGAGCGCTGAATGCGAACATCCTGTCTGGCTCGTAGGGTTCTCAAGAATTGAACTGGCAGCCTGTGGCTATGGTGGAAACAAGTTCCCGTAGCTGCTGTCATGAGGATTTTTTTTTTACTTTGTTAAAATGAATCAGCCTCCTGAGTCATTCGTTTGTGACTAGATATCATGAGGCTGGAAGTAAAAACATGTTCCCATTAGCGATTAGTTATTGTTTCAATTAATTGTCTGTAAAAGGTCAGATAAATATCACACGTTTCTTTTTCTCTGTTGTCATTTAGTAAAATTATAGAAAGAGATTTTAATTATCGATGAAGCACAGGTCTAAACATCGTGACCTTTAAAGAGCAGTTATCGATATCTGTTTGTTTTCCAAGCGAAAAATAATTATTTTCTTCATTCAACTTCTTTATATTCGGTTGTTTTTGTGTTTTCTTTTTATTTATAGTAATTTATAATATGTTAAACTGTAAAACATCTTTGTCTTGTAGGTTTGATATCGACATCTTAGGAAATAATTGTCAATTCTTTTCATATATTTACATTGGCTGTTACATCAGCATTGGAATTTGTGTCCCTCCCTAATATCCGTGTTTCCTTTGGCTCAAGCCCTGAAAAACACTGCTTTACAGCTGTTGCCACGGTGACGCCACCAACTTAGTCACGCTGTCTTTCTCTTATTCATTAGAAGACGAAACCAGCTCGACCTCGATGACGTCGGCGGCGTCACTCTCTCCTCCGTTGCGCCACAGGAGACGTGTAACACCTGCAAACTACTTCCCATTAACTGACGCTTATGTGTAAAACTACTTCCCCTTTGCACTTCACGTCCATTTCCTCTAAAGTAAAAATATATTCAGAAAGCAGCGATCATCCCCAGCAGGCTGTCACACAGAAGAAACTGCTGAGGTCATGTTTTCACTGAGCGGGTTCTACCCTGAGATCCACACAGACGGCAGAACAGAGTCCAACAGGGCGAGACCGGCAGTAAACAAACCCTGAGCTTAACCTGTTTGAAAGAGAAACTGAAGACAAATATTAAACTAGTTACTCAATCTGCTGATTAACATCCTTCCTGGTTCACCTTTGACCTTTGGTGCTTACTCAGGCCGTGTGTCTGTAAATAAATGTGTTATCTCACTGATTAATGAACTTATAGAGTAAAATATGAACATTCCTCTAATGAGCTGTTGTGTCTCGCCCCCCCCCCCCAGGTGGAGATCAGCCTGCAGAGCAGCTTCCAGCCCGGCATGAAGCTGGAAGTGGCCAATAAGAGCAGCCCGGACACGTACTGGGTGGCCACCATCATCACCACGTGCGGCCAGCTGCTGCTGCTTCGCTTCAGCGGTTACGGCGACGACCGCAAGGCCGACTTCTGGTGCGACGTGATGACGGCCGAGCTGCACCCGGTGGGCTGGTGCACCCAGAACAACAAGACCCTCATGCCCCCTGAAGGTAGGAAGACACACGGTGATCCATCACACACACAGACACACAGACACACACAGACACACACACACACAGACACACACACACACACACACAGACACACACACACACACACACACACACACACACACACACACACACACACACACACACACACACAGACACACACAAGGTTAGATCAATATCCACAGAAGCACATGTGAACGAGGTTTCTCTCTGACCGATCTACAGTTTTTACTCCTGAGGAAGCTTTTTAAAACCCATCAGGTTTGGTTTGGTTTAATTCAAGTGTTTTATTTTTATAGTCGCGGCTCATTATGATACAAACAATAGAGCGTAACAGTGGTTTTTCAAAAAGTCTTTATAATATGAGTTTTAAGTCTCGATCAGTTACGACAGAATCAAGACCATAAGACATTTGATTTGGAGCAAAGTTTTTAAATTTAAGTTTTTGTTTTAAGCGTGAAGGAACTACACATCCCATAAACCAGTGAGAACCTGCAGCCCCTCACAAACTGCAGAATGTGAGATATAGAAATCATCGCTCTGTGGTAAAATATACGTAACGCTAAAACATCCGATCGTAGCCGACATGATTTTCTCGGTTGTGGTGAACATGAGCTCCACCGATCACGTCCGTCGCTATTACACCCGAGGACTGTGGGTAATGTAGTTCTCAACACGTGCACATGATAACATAGTGACTTGAGTCTTCTACAGGAGAATATAACTTTGTTTTCTCAATCTCGTTGTTTGTGGTGAATCTACCTTGGATGGGTAAAATATTATGGCTGATTTATCAGCATTTGTTTTTGGCAAAAAAAGGTGTAAACACGATTTTAAAAGTTATTTTTGTACTTGTTGTATTTTCTTGTTGGAACATTAATTTGTTCATTGTAGATGGGTGAAAAGTGTATCTAAGGTGTGAAGGGAGCTAAATTGTGTCTTTTTTTGTTGTCATTAGATATTAAAAGTTGGTTACAAAAGTTTTTCTATAAGGAAAAATATGTGTAAAGAAAGCAATCGTGCAGATTAGGTAAGAATTTGACGTGTTGGCTGTTTAATACTGAATGAGAAGAAAGCTTTGTTTGGCATCAAACACACACACACACACACACACAAACACAACATGTGAACACCTCCCACCTTTCAATAGATGCTTTAAATATACTCAGTAGAAAGACAGGTTTCCCTTCGAGTGCTTCGACTGCCAAGACGTCTCAGCCGACATTTTTCTAAACGCCCTCGATTTCTCTCTCAGCTTCGGACATGTTGAAACAGGAGGTGGTCGTTTGCGACCTCCTCCTCTCAGCCTTTCCAAAATAAATCGTCATCACTAAACCTTTCCCGGCAGCCTCTCTGCTCTTACTGTGACATTTCCACCTGCAGCGACCATATCTATATATAGATAAATATAGATCTATATATATATATATAGCAAGAAACCATATGATGAAGTCCGTTCTCTA